>NW_013665882.1:722650-727022 GCF_000517525.1 Limulus polyphemus
CATATAAGCAAACAAACAAACAAACAAACAATCTCAGAGTTTTAGTAGTATATAGATATATAAATGTATAACGTTATGAGATTTAAGCTATTTAATCTAAACATTTATGTTTGCATGTTATAATTTATGTTCATTCTGGAATGAAAGAGGCATACTTTATATTTATTTCCTATTTTTTATGGTGGTTGTGAGATCGGCCAAATCTACCAAACCTGTACAGAGATTAATTATTGAATATAGCAGATAAAATATAAAGTTTTTTCTTAACAAACGTTCGATAACTACCTGGACATTATAAAGAGTTTGCATGTGAAGAGAGATTACAGTAGTTGTTGGAGGAAAAAGAAATGAAACAAGAAGAGAGACTACAGCAGTGGTTGGAGGAGAAAGAAAAGAAACAAGAAGAGAGACTAAAACAGTGGTTGGAGGAGAAAGAAAATAAACAAGAAGAGAGTCTACAGCAGTGGCAAGAAAACCAGCAACAGTGGCAAGAAGAACAAGGAGAGAGAGCACAACATCAGTATGAAGTACAAATGGAAAAGACCCTGCAGCTGAACCCTAATGCAAACATCTTCAGTCCTGCCAGAAGTCACATTCCAGATGTGAGTGTCAGCAATAGGGGGTGATCTAGTACGAAGGAAGCCACAGGAATTTGATGGGAAGGCACCATGGAAAGCACATAGAGCACATTTTCAGCTCCTGGTAGAAATGAATGGTTGGACAGAAGAGCAGAAAGCAGTGTACCTGGCAACGAGCTTGAAGGGACAACCACTGGAAATAGTTGGGCAGTTGTCAGCAGACGACAGGCAAAACTATAAAGTACTTGTAGCTGCTCTAGAAATCAGGTATGGAACTAAAAATCAGTCCGAAGTTTACAGGGCTAGGTTAGGATTAGAGTCCATGGTAAAGTGGAGAGTCTGCAAGAGCTGGCACAGGATCTGGAAAGTATGGCACATAAGGCCTACCCAACTGCACCACCCAATGTCCTCAAGCTGTTGCTAAGGGATCAGTTTGTAGACGCCTTGGACAGTCCACAACTGAAGATACATGTGAACGAAGCACACCCCTCTACTATGCAGGATGCAATGACCAGAGCTCTTGAATTCGAATCCTATGTTAAGTCAAGTGTAGAGGTACCAAGGCTCGTACAGTCATCAGGCTTAAAGGCCAGAAAAGGATAGCTTTCAGATAAGTTTGAGGGACTTTGCTGGCACTGTAACAAACCTGGGCACAAGAGAGCTCAATGCCGGCAACTTCAACACAGGAAAGATGCCACAGCAGGAAAGGCTGCTACCCAGAAAGGTTATTGGAACTGTGGAGAGCAATGACATATGAGGAGCCAATGTAAGAAGAATCCTACCAATAAGTCAGCCTCGGGGAAACCAGTAGTGGTTGGTGTTGAGGGACACCCACCAAACCCCATCGTGAAAGTTCCAACAGCTAAGTGTAAAATAGTACACATAGTGTCTTCGTGACAGGAAAGCTAGAGGGCCAAAAGTGCAACCTTGTTATAGATTCTGCATCTCAGCAAACCCTTGTGAGTATCAAGGTGCGACATCACAAAGGAGTACCAGATGCCATACAGAAGCTTTGTGGTGTGACAGGACTTTATGCAACATTGTGGGGACCAGTGTGGGTAACTATTGAGCTCATAGCCATGAAAGACAGACACAAAGTATACTTGGCTGACATTGAAGACCAATGCATACTAGGGTTTGACTACTTACTACCAAGGAAGTGGGTAGTTACTTTTCATAAAATGACGTTTGGGAACAACAAAGGCCAAATTACGGTAAGTGTTGCTGCATCTGTTGATTTGCATGTCACAGCACTTAAGACAACTACAATACCCCTATGTTAGAGAAGATAATTTGGGGTAGAATAAAAGAATATCCCCAAGGAAACCCGATGCTTGTGGATGCAGTGGAAGACTCGTCCAGGCCAGCAGACGTGAAAATTGGAAAGTTACTTATGGCAGGTTATCAAGTAGTACCCATATCAGTGGCTGATTTCTCTAAATGTGAGCAGACACTTAAGGAAGGGGCATTGTTGGGTGTGTGCCAGGAGGTAGAGCTAGTCAATGTTAAGGCCAGAAATACAACCATAAAGAAAGGACATCCTCTCCCTGAACATTTAACTGACCTCTATAAGAAGAGTATAGTCCATTTGTCATCATCATAGGCTCTTCAGGTTAGGGAACTTTTTGTGAATTACGCAGACGTCTTTTCAAAAGGAGATCATGACCTTGGCTGCACAGACCTTGTGGAGCACAGAATAAACATTGGCAATCACCATCCAATAAAGATCCCTCCGAGAAGAATAGCTCCACGAAAGCGAGAAGAAACGAAGAAGGTCATGAATGGCCTCATTAAAGAAGGGATAGTCGAGAAATCAGATAGTCCCTGGTCAGCTCCCGTCGTGTTAGTCCAGAAGAAGGATGGGACCCAACGTTGCTGTGTGGATTTCAGGGCAGTATAACCAAAAATGACTCATATCCACTGCCAAGAAATGATGATACTCTTGATGGTCTAAGTGGAGCAAGGTGGTTTTCAACTCAGGACTTAAAGTTGGATTTCCATCAAGTGAAAATGGCTGAAGCAGATAAACCTAAGACTGCATTTAGTTATGGCCAAGGTCTCTGGCAATATTGTATGATGCCATTCGGGCTTAGCAATGCTCCAGCAACATTTTAAAGTACTGGAACGCCTACAATGAAGGATAGCCCTAGTGTATCTGGATGATGTCATTGTATTTGCAACAATTTTTGATGAGGAACTGTCCCGGCTAGAGGAAGAATTCAAGCGTTTGAAAGCAGCAAACCTCAAACTCCAAGCCAAGAAATGCCATTTGTTCCAGAAAGAGGTGCTTTACTTAGGTCACATTGTAAGTAAGCATGGTGTGCAAACTGATCCTGACAAGGTGAAAGCAGTGCGTGATTGGCCAACACCAGACAATATGGAAGAGTTAAGAAGTTTCTTGGGACTCTGTACCTATTACCGGAAGTTTGTGAAGGACTTTGCAAGTATAGCTGTTCCACTACATAATTGGACCAAAAAAGGCCAGAAGTTTGAATGGACAGTTTCTTGCCAGCATGTGTTTAAGACATTGAAAGAAAAATCGGCCTCAGCTCCACTTTTGAAGCTTTCAGATTCCTCACTGCCATACATACCGGATTGTGATGCTAGTAATGTCGGAATTGGAGGAGTGTTGTCTGAGAAAGTGGGTGGAAACGAACATGTGGTGGCCTAGATCAGTAGGGTTTTGAGTAGACCAGAAAGGAACTACTGTGTAACAAGGAGGAAACTCCTTGCTATAGCAAAGAGTCTGACATATTTCCATCCTTACCTCTATGAGACTTGGTTTACCAACATTCTCAGGCAACTCTTCGTAAGGTGGGCGTCCCTTATGCTTGAGTCCCCTTTTAGCACTACATGTACTGCATGTCCTGCACCATTCTTCCACATCTCGCCTCATACCTATCCAGTAAAATCTTTGTCGTAGGTGACTCAATGTCTTCTTAATTCCGTGATGTCCTCCTGTTAAAGTATCATGGGATTGATGCAGCACAACATCCCGTAACTTTCTCGGTATAACCATTTGCCAGGTCGTCACTTTCCCATCTCCGGAGAAGAATACCATCTTCAAGCTTCAACTGGTCCCATTGTGCCCAATAGTTCTTTGTCACTGGGCTTAAGATAGACACCTTGCTTTTAGAAAATCAATTTTGGTCTTTCTCCTGCTCTGTTTAATATCTATACCTTGTTCCATTTCACCATCATCAACTCCTTCAGTCACTTTGACTTCAGCTTGATGACACCTGGTTAGCTCAACCTCACTTTTGCAGCAAAGTCTGCAGTCATTTTTGCAGGGTCTTTGGCTCAGTCCATCAGCATTTCCATGAGATTTTTCTTCTCTATATTCAATATCATAATTATACTGGTCTATTTTTTAGATCCAACATGCCAGTTGTCCTCTGGGTTCTTGAATGATCTTAACCAGCGTAATGCAGCATGGTCTGTCCTGAGGTCAGAGTTTGTGAAAGTATTACTGGAAAGGATGGATGATATTCACCATCAAGTGCATTCAAACTTGAAAACGTCTGCTGATTCGATGAAGTTAACTTATGATAAGAGATCTACTGAAGTCAGCTTTGTACCAGGAGACAAGGTATGGTTGTATAATCCCAGGAAGACCAAAGGGAAGTCTCCTAAGTTGTTTTCTCCATGGGAAGGCCCATATGACATAGTGGATCGTCTCTCAGATGTGAGTTTCTAGGTAAAATGTGGTCGGCGAGGTAAGCCAAAAGTGGTGCACGCCAGCAGGCATTTCAGTTGGGACGAAGTGGACAACAGAACAAATGATGCTGCTGAAG
>NW_013665882.1:727999-729023 GCF_000517525.1 Limulus polyphemus
GAACAGGAGAACGACCAAGATTTGAAGCCAGTAATTTCTACAAGTAAGTGTTTTGCGCCTTGCTTGGGAGAAGGTGTTTAGCTTAATCCCTGTGACAAAGAACTATTGAGCACAATGGGACCAATTGAAGCTTACAGATAGTATTTTTGTTCAGAAATGGGAAACTGCAGACGGGAAAGTGACGACCTGGCAAATAGTTATACCGAGAAAGTTACGGGAAGTTGTGCTGCGTCAATCCCTTGACAGTTTAACAGGAGAACATCTTGGAGTTAAGAAGACATTGAGTCACCCACGGCAGAAATTTTATTGGATAGGTATAAGGCAAAATGTGGAAGAATGGTGCAATACCTGCAGTACATGTTGTGCTAACAGGGGACCCAAGCATAAGGGACGTGCTCCAATGAAGTTATATCAACTTGGCACACCAATGGAAAGAGTAGCCATTGACATTGCTGGATTGTTGCCCCAAACTCGTGCTGGAAACAAGTACATTTGTTTGGTAATGGATTATTTCACCAAGTGGCCTGAGGCATATGCAATACTAAATCAGGAAGGTACAACTGTAACTTCGGCTATTAGTGATTTCTTCTTCAGGTTTGGTATGTCATACGAACTGCATTCAGATCAAAGCCGTAACTTTGAATCAGCTGTGTTCCAGGAATGCTGCAGGTTGTTTGGCATACGAAAGACCTGACAACGCCACTTCACCCACAATCTGATGGGATGGTAGAAAAGTACAATTGGACACTGGGACAGGAATTGGCAAAGTTTTGTAATATCCGCCAAGATGACTGGGATGTCTTACTCCCTCCACTGTTGATGGCCTATAGAATAGCAGAGACTGAAGCCACTGGATACACTCCAGCAAAGCTGATGTTTGGTCGAGAACTTCGGTTGCCAGTGGACGCCCACCTTACGAAGAGTTGCCTGAAAATGTGCCAGAGTTCGTGAAAGTGTTAACTGAAAGGATGGATGATATACATCATCAAGTGCGTTCGAACTTAAAAACGTCTGCTGATTCGAT
>NW_013665882.1:729955-758064 GCF_000517525.1 Limulus polyphemus
TTATAGCGTGTATTATAAAAGTTGTTAAGTTTAAAATGGCGAAAAACGGACTGATTTTGGAACTACTGTGTACTAAAAGTTTGTATCGGGGAAGAATTACCTGGTTTAATCAAGAAAGGACTTGTATCGCTGAAGATCCTCCGAAAGAATTTCTACCGGAAACAAACGAACAAGCAGATACGCAATAGTATCTAGTTTATTCTAATTTACAGCTGGTGTGAATTCAATTCATCAAAGCTCTACACGTTGAGGGTAAAAGCTTCAAAAATAAATGTGTCGTCTTTCTTATCTCTAAAGTCACGTATTTACACCATTGTGTTATGAAAACTCATTACAGGTAGAGCACTTAGTATGTTACGCCTTTTCATAAACAGTGTTTATTTACATGAAGCTCCCACGCCTTATTTATTCGTACAACCAACCCAATTCTCGTGTTTCTGGCATCCTTATACTTCATTCTAACCAATCAAATATTTTTTGCCATGTAAGTCTCTAACGTATAGAAACAGTTATTGCTTTATTTTATTCTTCAATCTTTGAATTATAAATAATCTATTTATCTATGTGAAGAATAATACACAGCAACAACATACATTGCTATCACAGTATCTGCTAGAAACACCTTCTTCACACCCTGTCACAATGCACAAATTAACAATAAGTTTCTAAAATACTTAATTTTTGTTCGTGGTAAATTATGCATTTGGTACATTAGTAGTACTTGTGCGGGTATTATATCACAATTCAACATGTAAAATATACATACCTTGCACATTACAGGTACTAACGTTATATGTAGAGGAGAAATAAAATTTTGGTAACTTAGATTTTTCAGTTTCAGCATACTCAAATCGAAAGAGCAGAATAAGTTCCTGACTTTAACCCTCAAAATGAGCCCTATTTCATTTTTCTAGCCCATTTTCAAATTTTTACACTGGGCTAAAACTCTTGTTGATTAAAGTCACTGCATTAACACATGAGTGAATAATTTATGAATGTGGTTAGCTGTTTACTGTGTTTAAGCAGCTAACAATAAACGCAATACCACGCTTAATATAGATGGTAATTATTATATTAATCAACCGTGTTTACATATTTCAGACATTTTCAAACCTTAAGGACATGAGTAGCCAATACTAATCATTCCGTAGGTACAATTCTAATTATGAGGGTAAAGATCGTAAGCTAAGTCTTTGAAAGTGCACCTGTATTTTCTATTAGACTCCTGTTTCACTTAAATTCTCATGAGCGAGGAAATGTATTACGTCTATCAGTGTTAGAATAAAAACTCATATCTTGATCGAGTAATGAAACAGGAAACACCTAAATTGACGTGTATACAGAGTGAGCAAAACCTGGAAATTACGTGCACATTAAGTAATATGGAAGATAGAAAAGCAAATGTTATGTGTGTGGAAATAACTTCCTTTTCGTATGACTGTTATTACAATGTAAACTCTAAGGTCTTCGGATTTTGAAATCTATTAATTTAATAAAATTACTTTGCAGTCGTATTCCGAACGTCTTTTATGCGAAATAAGTAAAGGCTGGAAAGCTCTTATAAGTGAAAAATAAGATAAAATTGGAAACCCATTAGTAGTTGAACTCTTTCTTTCAGGAGTGAAGAAAGCATGCAGTCCCTAGTGGGAAGACTGTGCGAAGTGAAGATAAGACGTATAAGTAATCGTCCTCTTGTAGTGGTATATTGTTAAACAATATTTGTGAAACTTACTTTGGTTAATCCTTTCGTTTCTAAAGTTGCAAGATATCTAAATACAATAAATATTTTACTATAAAATTCTGTTTCTGACGGAACAACACTAGTTACAGAATTGAATAATGTATTTCTTGAAAGGTAATTTCTCTTTATATTTCTTCTCAAAGGAAAACTTTCATAAATATTTCTCAGTTTTGTGGCAGTAGTGGTCTGAAACATTTATCGGCCTAGTCTTCCTGTCCAAAGGATAAGTATAATTTTTAAGTAAATATAAAAATTAAAACCTTTGAATGAAGTAAAACTAAAAATCGACAAGTTAAATAATGCTAAAATGAACAGGGACTTCTGTTTATAAGCATCTGTAAGTTTTTAGTTTTGAAATGAATCAAAAGTAAATGAAATCTATCATATTTGTTAAATTATTAAAAATATTGAAATTTTCATCATGTAAAAGACACTGTGATAGTTGAAAACTAACATATTTTATCCTTTTGTAATTAAAAACCACACAACTTTTTTCAATCATCTTCAATAATATTTTTAAACCTCTTCATACAGATGTTATTTATTTATTTGGCGTACCTGCAGCTAATAAATAATGTTGTTCTAAAGAGACTGGTCCACATCTTATACGTTAACAGCTCCTTGAGCTGGACAATGGAGCTGCAGCACTCAACAAATTAAAGCTCCACGCTATTAATGAGCCTCTATAGAATTGGTTGCTCCAGGAATTATAGATGAGTGTTGTATCATCACAACTCAGTTGATCAAGAGGAAGATGCTTGTAGTAAATACATGTAGTATGCGAGTAGCAATAAAGTACTGATTTCACTTCTTTGATGACTAGCTTTCTGTTGGCACTAACCTTTAATCATTAAGGCGATGACTAGCTTTCTGTTGACACTAACCTTTAGTCTATAAGGAGACGACTAGATTTTTGTTGGTACTAACCTTCAGTCATTAAGGCTAGAATCAACCAGCACTTATGACGGTCAATTGGTTGAAAAATGAAGACTTTAAGGACTTTATGGCCTTTACTTTCTGAGCTATCAAGTGATATTTAGTGGTGAAACATTGGGTAAATGTCGTACAATAATCACTTAATCTAGCTAGTTGGCTGTATTTGCAAGATATATGTTAGATAACTACAGCTAGGACAGCTAAGATTCACGATTTAAGATCCTATAATATTGATAGTTGGGTTGCTCATTGAGGGTAACTGAGAACTATGGTATACAAGCAAGATGAAAGGAATTTGCAATTCTTGATTTATAAGTACTTAGTTTCAGTTTATGCGTCTAATGTTGATGGTCATTTACGTGTAGAAAGTTCTTGAATGATCTTGCGTTTTTAGCTGTTCAATGTTGTATTGTTCCATCACGTTATGTCATATATTTTGGTTTCTTAAGGCTTTACCAGCCTTCTTGGCACACAGCAAAAAATTTGTACTCTAATACAATACGAAAAAATTTGAGTTTTATAAAATTTTGGCAGTGTTAATAATGTTACTAGATTTGGTCTGATTTAGCTTTGTGTTTATCATATGAAGTGGGATTTATGACCCCCTAGATGGCAGTGCTTGTGTGGAAAACTTAGTAACTTGTTTGATGCTCTACTTTATCCCTACTGCCTCTATTACGTTAGACTGGCTTGTATGCATGTAGTTTGCAATTGACAATACAAAATACGATCTGTAATTTGGTTTATGGTAGGAATGGTGATTTCTACTAATTTACATCTGTGCTTACATTTATTTTCTTGATATTGTTCAACATGTAATTCCGAATCAAAAGGTGGTACCTGAAAGTCGTAAGTACTCCAATATGTGAGAAAGGTATTGCTTGTTATGAACATTGGAGTTATCACCGAATCATGAAATCGTATATTGCAAATATACGTTTCTTAATATGTAATGTTGAGATAGGTGTGTTTGTGTAAATGTACAGGGTTGAGTATGTTTATTTATATATATAAGAATATGACATTTGTAAGAGTAAAAGTTTTGAAATAAATATAGAATATAGAGTATTGATGTGTTTAGCTGAGACCACATTGAGAGAAAGAGAGATGCCTTTCTTTATAAGGTGAAATTACATTCACAGGTCTACTCAGAAGTATAGAAAGAATAGTATATTTATGCTTTCTAGTAATTTTGATTTAGAAATACGTTAAATGTATACAATTGAGCTATTTTCAAACTCTACATTGAATATTTTATATCGATATTATTTCTGAGCAAATTATTTGTTCTAAATGAAGTCTGTATTAATTATAGTATTAAAAATGAATTTTGTTTGGGCTACATAAATAAAATCTCGGGTTTGAAATCAGGGATCAATTTAATTATTTATTTGCTTCAGAAGTATAGGTGGTGTTGAGAATAAATAAGTTAAGATACCTTTAAGATTAGAAGCATTGATCCCTACTTTTAAAATAGTTGATTTAATTTCAATAGTAAATGTGGAGAGCGAGCTTAAAGCTCTAACACACCCACTTTCCCCATTGGAACTGGAGCTCTGCTTTAGCAACCTTGTAATGGCAGGAGGAATACGCATGTGAGATAACTGTTCTCACTAATCAGTAACGCCATTGCCAACGACTGATGCAATCAGGAAGTATGGCTAAACCGTTGTATGTTCACAGTCTCATAGAAGCATGTGGATTGGTCAGTTACATATTTTTGGGACAGTGCGTATTTACAGTGGATGACTGGATGAAATCAATATTTCTACTGTGACATACACAGTACATTTGAAATAGAAGTGTTTTATAAGACTGAGTTTTAGCCCGATGGTTTGGATTTTCCGATTCTGACTTGAGTTATAAAAACACAACAACATGATTATTCACTATTAATTATCTTGTTTTCCATCCTTTGAACCCGTCAGTGTGCGTGACTCGTACTATGCACCTGAACATGGAACGACCCCTACAAGGAGTTTATATTAGGGTATCCTTTACTTTAGGCAAGGGTTTGATTTTTATATCTCGACAGGGTTATATTGTTGAGAGAGGACTTTCAGACTATAGGAACAATGGTCTCTTGTAGAGTTTTCACTACTATTGTCTGGAGGCAAAGATTCCCTATTCTGTTTGAGTCTTTGGCACCGGTTGCTCTAGCCACAATTATGATCACTTGGACATTGACTACCATGTCAGCTTAGTTGCTAGAAAGACAGAGAAGTAAATCTGAGCTTCAATTCATTGTGTAGTTAAAGGATGCTTAGCATTAGAAAAATACCAGGAGAATGTGCAGAAACACTAACAGACTACTTACCTCATTCCTAACCAAAAGAAGGTCTTCATGTCCATTAAAAAGGGATAGAAAGAAGAGAAAGATGCAGGAGAAATAGTTTCTAAAAGCTAAGGCAATACTGTCGGATACTACACACATCAATCATCAGTGTTTTGTATTTTATTCATGGTTACTTATTTCAGTTGATTTGCCCTCAAAATGTTAGTCTAAATTTGTGTTCAGTTTAACATTTTGGGTGTATTATATTTCCTATGTATAACTGGCCAACTTTCCAATACTTGTTTTATTCTATTTATTTTAGTTTGTTATCCTGTATTTTAGTTATTTCTATTATTTTGAATTACCTTACATGCTCAGTTTGTAAATAATTCTTCAGTTTTAAGTTTCGTAAGTTTTTATTATGGTAAGCCTTTATATTGGTTTATTGATACCCGTATTGTGTTTAATTTTATCTAATATTTCGATTGTTCAGTTATGCCTGTAGTAGTTGCTGTATTTAATTTTTTAGCATTCTGTTCTACCCCGGTTTAGTCCATACTTAAAAGTAAATTATTTATAAAGTACATGAATTTTGATTTCAAGTTCAGTTTCAGTTTACTGTAGAGTTGGCGGTGGGTGGTGATGACTAGCTGCCTTCCTTCTAGTCTTACACTACTAAATTAGGGACGCTAGCGCAGATAGCCCTCGTGTAGCTTTGCGCGAAATTCAAAACAAACAAACAGTTTACTGTAATTACTTTAAGTTAACATATCTGTAATTATTTTAACTCCATAAATTCATTTTTACTGTTGTTCATTTAATTTGAGTTCATTGTATATTTTTTTCAATTTTACATTATGTTCAGGATTTACTTTGACTAGAAATTGTAGTTTAAACACAGTACTTTTGACACCAGTCAAATAGATACAATCCTATAGTCTTTTTTCTTGTGAACGTGTATTATTTCTTACATAGATAACAGCAGAAGGTTTGATTTTAATTTTTTCTTACACTGCTCTTGGTTCCTTCAAATGTATACTACTTCAAGGTATGGGTGGTGGTAACCTTCAAGCTTGTCTTTTCCACTATACTATTTCTACAGTGCCTATAGCACTTCAGTCAAACGTAAGTAATCCGGTTTAGTTTGTTTGTTTGTTTTTGAATTTCGTGCAAAGCTACACGAAGGCTATCTGCGCTAACCGTCCCTATTTTAGCAGTGTAAGACTCGAGGGAAGGCAGCTAGTCATCGCCACCCACCGCCAACTCTTGGGCTATTCTTTTACCAACGAATAGTGGGATTGACCGACACATTATAACACCCCCACACCTGAAAGGGCGAGCATGTTTGGTGGGACGGGGATTCGAACTCGCGACCTTCAGATTACAAGTCGAGCGTCTTATCCACCTGGCCAAGCCGGGCCTCCGGTTTAGTACTAGAAGAAATTAGATCCTGTTTCTTAATCTACCAAACAAAATCTGTTTATTCTAAATATTTTACGATTGTAAGATATAACATTATACAACATAGATTTTTAAGAACAAGGAAAAAAAAAGCTTATTTTATAAAATTAAAATATTTTGGATACATTCTCTAAATTGGATGGTTTTCAAACCACGTTTTACAGAATTTTTCAAACACACCCGAAATAAGCTTATCACTTAGCAAAACAATTTAGTGAAAAACATCAAATATTTATTTTTCATCTAAGCTATATTTAAAACACATGACACAACATGATACCTTGGTATATAGAGTTCAGGTGACGTGTGCACTCTTACATTCGAATCCCCATCACGCCAAACATGCTCGTCCTTTCAGCCGTGCGCGCGTTATAATGTAACGATCATTCAGACTATTCGTTGGTAAAAGAGTAGCCCAAGAGTTTTTCACTGCTAAAATAGGGACGGCTAGCGCAGATAGCCCTTGTGTAGCTTTGCACGAAATTCAAATACGATAATCATTATTTTTTATAAAATACTGAGTATTGTAGATAATTCCATCAAATATTTGAAAATAGAGGATAGAAAATTTCAATTATAGCAATTTCTGTTAAATGTTATTTCTTAGATTGTTTCGCAATTTCACCTCATTCAAACAGCTTTGAATATAATTTGAGCTTTATGGAAAACCCCATTTTTCAGATTGAAAACTGAGAAATTAAAAAATTGGTGTGTTTGTTGTTAAGCGCAGAGCAACAGAATGGGCTATTTGCTCTGCTCATCACGGGTATCGAAACATGTATTTTAGCTTGTAAGCAGGCAGCTTTACCGCTGAGTCACTGGGGAGCAAGAAACATGTTTTGTAGGATGTGAACACAACTTGGTTACGCTTTTGTCCTTAACAGCAAAAATAAAATGAAATTATTATCATCGTTAACATTTTACATTAGCCCTTCCTTGGCTCATTAGTAAGTCTGATGGCTCAAAACGTTAAAATCCGGGATTCTATACTCATAGTGGGTACAGAACAGATAGCCTAATGAGTAGCTCTGTGATAAAAAAACATTTTACATTAGTTTTATGTTGAAAAATTGTTATCCAAACTTAGCTTGACAAAAATAGTAAGGCTGAAATACAATAAAGGAGAAGAAAGTAAATTTTCATTTAAACTATATTTGCACAATTCATCAAAACAAATATTATTAAGTATCTTATCTGGATAGTTTTCAACGGGCACGTAAAAAAAAGCAATCAGTATTGTGGTATTACTGAGAGAGAAAAATTATTTTCGGACTCTTACGTTTATAAACGCCCTTCAGTGGCACAGCGATAACCACTTTTACATTTATAAACACCTCTTAGTGGCACAGCGGTAACTACTTCTATAAAATTATTAAACTGCTAAGTCATACTTGCTGTATTTTAAAGGGAGGCATTAGGATTGATGGAATGATTTTTTCCATGGTATTCTTAACACTCATTTTTCTGCTATCCCTAAATATGAATAGAACAACAGATTCTAAAATAAAAAACAGGACTGTCATCTATTTGTTTTATAAAATTGTATAGATAAAATCATAATGTTTATGAGAATTTGTACAATTATAGTGCAAATCAAGGCTGAACAGTTCGTATAACTCAAATTGTGTTAGCACTGTGGTTTAATGGGAATAAGAACTGATGTACTAGCAGATGGAAAAGGTCGAATATTTCTTCGACGTTATCAAGAAAGGTTTAAGCTGCAAAATTCAACAAAATAGTCAAATTTTACCTGTTCTTCATACTTTTCGTTCACGTATCTCGCATCTTCTGGACAAACCTCGACTGCTAATATCAAACCTTTCTGAAAAGAACATGTAGTATAAAACTACCAAAAAGTGGTGAAAGTATAATTTTATCGAAATCTACCAGCAAAAGATGCACACACTCTTCGATGATTCATATCCTTTCCAAGCAAGAAAGAATCCTTAATAGTCACGGCACTTGAAATTCTTTTAGGACATTTAGAGTAAATTAATATATGAGACTTTGGGCAGGATCATATAAATCAATCAAAAGGGTTTCACCTCCTGAGTCCAAAACTGAAATTATATCTCAAATCGGTCAAGAGATGATGGAGCTGTGATCTAATAGTTTGTATTGGAAAAACTCAGAGCAATTCTATAAGCCGCCATGCCGCGGCTAAAAATGGAAACTCAATTTAAACAATTTCTTTTACACTTAGAAAGAACTTCTCGGCTTTCTACTGGTATATATCAAGTTATTCCTTCCTAAGATTGACGCACTTCTCAAATGTATGGTCTCTCCAAAATTCACCAACCTGAATTCCCCTTACGTTCTACTGTTTCGACATACAAAGCTTACAATTACAACGTATGAAAATTCTTCTAGTCATTAAGCAAGAATCAACCAGCACCTACGATGATCAATTGGTTGAAAAGGGAAGACTTTAAGGACTTTATGGCAATTACTTTCTGAGCTATCAAGTGATATTTAGTGGTGAGACATTGGGTAAATGGCGTAGGATAATTACTTAATTAAATAATCAAATTTTACCTGTTCTTCATGCTTTTCGTTCACGTACTTCTCACCTCCTGTGAACAAACCTAGACTGCTAAAAGCAAACATTTCTGTAAAAGAACATGTAGCATACAAAACTTACAACGTAGGAAAATTCTTCGCTTGGGTGTTGTCTAAATATGTTTCTCGTGCTTCCTACTTCCTAGAAAACTCTGATATGTTTATCAGTAAACTCTGAGAATTTAGTCACTTTGTTCAATTTGTCACACTTGATGTAAAAAAAATCTGTTCACTCAAGTCCTTATCCTTGAAACAATGAATACTGATCTGCCATGTTACCAAAACGATTCTAATCCCGGTTTTTGCCTAAACATCAATACTATAAGAAAATTGCTTCTCCTTATCGCTAAACCTTCTAATTTTCAGTTTGAAGATGTGAATTATATCCAAATTGAAGGTCTAAGTGTGGGAAATTCTGTAGCTCCAGTATATTTATGATAGGAATTGACGACACTGCCATCTCAAATTCACTTTATAAACCATTTTTTTGGTTTCGATATGTGAATTTTCATTTTTTAAAGCCTTCGATAACCTTAACGTTATTTACGAGTTTTTCTCTCATCTAAACCAGATACACACAAGCCTAAAATTCACGATGTATAAAGAAGTTGATGACAAATTATCATTTAGAAATTTTCTTGTTACAAAGACAAATAGAGGCTTCCAAACCTCCGTATTTTGCAAGCACACTCACACTGGACTTTATGTTCCTTGGAATTCCCATCATGACCAATGCTAAAAGCTAGGTATAATAAAAGATGCTTTCATACAAATAAGATCATAAGTTCCAACATCGATTGTTTCAAAAAAGAAACTGAAAAACTTAGATTTCAGGTTTATGTGTAAAACAATTTCTATCTCACTGTTGTTAATAATGTAATTGCTTCTTTAGAAAATAAGCCACAAATTGAAAGAGAAGATGATTCTTCCAAATATTTACCTGTCGCTTGTATTTTACCATTCATCCTAAACTTATATTCCGTGTATGCAATTGAATGTACGGATTGCAAAAGTTATTATATTGATGAGACAAACAAAAGTTGTTATATTGGTGAGACAAATAAAAGTGGTTATATTGGTGAGACAAATAAAAGTGGTTATATTGGTGAGACAAATAAAAGTGGTTATATTGGTGAGACAAACAAAAGTTGTTATATTGGTGAGACAAACAAAAGTTGTTATATTGATGAGACAAACAAAAGTTGTTATATTGGTGAGATAAATAAATGTGGTTATATTGGTGAGACAAATAAAAGTTGTTATATTGGTGAGACAAACAAGTTTCTACTCATTTGCATGAACATTTAAAATCTCTATTTCATTTTTTTTTAACATATGTCTAGGAATAACCATTCTTTTGATTCTTCTTAGGTAAAAATCCTCAGCAAAGAAGATAACAGTAGCAGACGAAAAAACAAAACATAGCCATTTTCTTAACAGATGAAAAGGTGTTCATTTATATCTAATTTAATCGCTTCTTTTCTCTTGTATAGTGAACGAATTTCAGTACTTAGACTCAGGCCTCAACGTTTTATTTATTAGACTTAAATCTGTCAGTTCATTGATAAATTACTTTATTATAGCAATTGCTTAGTTGTTTGCTTGTATATTACTATTGTTATAGATTCTCGCGTGATTATTTTTTAAATTAAGTTATGTTAGCCTCAGTTGTTGTATCCCATCCGATGATGCCAGGTAAACCTAGTAAAACTTAAATATCCGTTCTCTACGTTAATGTAAGGGGATGGGATTCATCCTATATCCTATTATGTAAAATGAGGTAATATAATTCTATATCAAATTGCCTTAAAATGATCAAAATTCTATTTCGTTTTTCTCCAACCAAGCCTTTACGAGATTTAGCTCTCCTCCTCTTCTATATATACTGATCTATTAATCATTAATTCATCGTTATGATCTGATTTTTTTCTAACATTTATACTTAAGTAAATAACACGATATGTGTACATATACAGAATCATCTACATAAATGAATCCATGAAAGGAACTACATCTCAGTTCACATAAAGAACAGCTCTGTATATCGAGATTTATAAGAGATTTTATTGTTCATTCATAACCTTAGATCGTTAGACGGCTCTCTAGGCTTAATCTGCCGGTCAGACTTTTTTAATATCTTAATTTCTCTTAATTGACTAACACCGAGACTAGTCACATTATATGTTATAAAACGTTGTTCCAGGTCCGACATTACCCTTAGAAGTACATTTTCATCATACATCATACTCAGTTTGCAACAACTTCTGCGAAGGTTAACAATATTAATCTTAGACTACATATGTTGCAAACGTACCACCGACTCTTAAATGCACGTGGGCATCAAATATTCGAAAGTACATTAAAAGCACATCATAATTTTTGACAGGAAATTAGTCGAATGAGGATGCTTTGATTCCAGTTTCTCAAACCATTTTTCACATGAAAACGTTTCCCAACTTCAAATTGTTTCTTTTCTTATTAACTCCCCTAGGAGATATTCTCAAATGCTTCGTAATGACTTTTGTGGGTTTGAAGGTTTTCTTTCGTAACCATAGCGTTGGAGATGCTCCAGCTTAGATTGGGGGTGTGGTTTCAGAAGCCATTGCTGCCTTAAGTATTCGTTGCGCATGTGCAAATTATTTTGCTTCCACGGAGAACACTCGAAGATTTCTTCTTTGAAATGCTGTGCCATTTGGCTCTACCTCATTTCACAAGCTTGATATATGAACCTTCCCCTTTTAAGGTTTTTTATACATTTCCTCTAGCCAACGTTTATTCTGTGGGACATTGCATGGTTGAATGTTTGGGAATTGAATGTAACCAAATATATATATATATATATACAAAGGCTAAACACGTTGTTTGTGGCGCCAAGACTCGCATCTTGTGTGATAAGTAGAAATCATTTAGATATATATTTAGTCCTCTGAATTCATCAGTAATTTCAAGTGATTCAATATAGCATTAAATAAGTTGACATATATATTAATGTATAAGTCACTTACATAAATTATGACTAGTCGTCTGAATCCTTCAGTGATCTAAAATAATTGAAAATAGCATAGAATAAAATGATTTAAAACGACACTTGTGTAAAACATTTATTTACAATTAAAAGGAATATAACGTTAAAATCAGTACACAATAAATAGTTATTAAAAACAAGGACTTGCCCTTAAAAATAAAAGACTCTACATATGTTTCGGTGTCCAATGAAACCAATTTCAGAAGTAACGGTAAAGGCATGGTTAGGACTTATATACCTACATAATTATTTATATACCAATAACGTCTTCTAGGCTTAAACTACCCAGATTAACTCTGTTAGTATTCTTGATTCCCATTATATTAATCTGTGCCACAGTTATTCAAATAGTGTGTTAATCCAAATCCATAGCAATCACAAACTGTATTTCTGTGTTTACAGAACTAATGAAGAAATGAATAATTGTAATAACGGTAATTAGGCAAGAAAAACATAGGTCGTTCGTGACAAACAGGAGGAGGCAAACATGTGTAACAAACGTTGTTTTTTTTTCTTTCAAATGATGCAAATTAAAACCATATACAACAATTACCAAAACAAAGGAAAATGAAAATGGATCTAACAAGATTATAAAAGACAATATGACTAAATCGAATAACAATGTCGGTTATTAAAAGGATAGTAAGTAAAGAAAGTTGTTAAACTACATGTTCCTTTAAACCATATATATGAATAATAAAAACTTGTAAAATCTCAATCAGTAACAAGGTCAGTAGTTAAAACAGATAATAAATCTCAATCAGTAACAAGGTCAGTAGTTAAAACAGATAATAAATCTCAATCAGTAACAAGGTCAGTAGTTAAAACAGATAATAAATCTCAATCAGTAACAAGGTCAGTAGTTAAAACAGATAATAAATCTCAATCAGTAACAAGGTCAGTAGTTAAAACAGATAATAAATCTCAATCAGTAACATGGTCAGTAGTTAAAACAGAGAATAAATCTCAATCAGTAACAAGGTCAGTAGTTAAAACAGATAATAAATGCTTATGGACATTAAAAACGAAAAAGCTTAGAACAATATCAAGATGGGTAATGCTAGATTTCCTAAAAAAACACTGCCTAGCATAAAATTGAAATTTTATAAACAAACATGCTAAACAAATACAGTATGAAGGAAAATGTAATGCAACCAATGTTTAAAATGAGGGTCAAACTGCTTAAAAGTGGCTTGTTTTTCAATGAAAGGGTACTAGAGAGGTAAAATAATTATCACTAATGAAGCATCTCATTAAACAACACTATGAGTCATTATTAGTTTGATGCTCATCCTAAAGCTTATACTCACTGGCATAAAGCCTCTTCGTAACAGTATCCTCAAATTCGTCTGTTAGCGTAAAAGGTTAACTTGGCTGCTTTGTCATGCGCTCTCCCCTAAACACAACAACAACAAACAACAGTAATGATGATAATGAGCTAGTTTATTGTGAGGACAAGATAAGAAGAATGCAGGTTGACATTAATTAATTAAATAGTTTTACAATACGCTGTTTGTATAACTAGTGACTATCACTTTTAACTACTGTGCAATCTAAGGCACATGCGATTACATATCTCTCTGCAGTGAAAACAGATGTTTCAGAAGAGGACGTGTGAGAAACTATAAAGTTACAGAAAATAAGAGTCAACTAATGGTGATACATGATTTGGATCCATCAGTAAATGTGGGCAACTTCTTAAAGTGAATCAAGGATAGATGACATGTAGGAAGGGTAACAGTCCAAGGTAGGATAAGCTGATAGCCACGTTTGGCTACTGCAATAAGAGACAGACCAATTTCATCCAACATTGCCTGGATAAGTAGACTGAATGAAAGAATAGCAGTTTGCCACTTTAAAAGATGCGTAGCCTATTGAATGATAAAGACAGAATGCCAAATAGAATGAATAGGGATTGTAGTTTTACCACATATTAAAAACCGAACATTATATGGCATATATTGAGTGGATATTCAAAAACAACGTGTACAATTATTAAAATAAATAATGCAGTAAGCTACAGTACATAGTCATAGCCCCTGATGTTGTACAGGGTCATGTATTTTCCATGCATACCTCTGTGGCTAATGCATCAACCAGAGGCCCACAGTACAGCTTTGAAGAGATTATAGCATAATGGATCTTCATTCCTTAAGATATAGAAGAAAGGATCTGTAAGAAATTCAATGCTCGTATACACTGAAAAATCAATTGCTCTATGTGAAGAATGCAAGTCACCTTACTGTCAACAATAAGTCCTAAGAATGCTACATCTGCCATCATAGAAATGGGTAAAATTCTCAGATGAAGTATGAGATCCAGATACAAACCTCACCATTTGAACACAATGTATATAAAAAAAACCTTAAGTAGTCAAACTCCATTTGCAAAAACTCATTGAAATAGCTGAGAGAGTAATTGGGAGTTGTTTTTTGACAAAACTATTTGCTGATTTGACAGTGGACAAGTAATCTGAAAGTCATTGGCGTAGAGGTAGTTTGAAAATGGTGGATGAAGTTGTTCGATAATGATACTACTCAGATGTGAAAGCATTGCCACACTCAAAAGGCAGTCCTGAGATATTCAGGTCCTGTGTGAAACAAAGACCTAAAAATATCTGTCAGCTTATACTTCTGATAAAATAATTAAATTGCTATCAACCTAAAGAAAAATAGATATCTTAAGATATTACTAAAGATGTGCCATATGCCCTTTTTAAGTCAAAAATAAGAGATCAAATGCACTCTTCGAGCAAGACCTTCTGACAGAAGATTCATAGTGTATTTCTACTGTAAACGTTACACTGGTAATAGCAAGAAAATTATTTGATTGAAGAAACCATACTAGATGATTATTATTCATCCTTCCAAAAATTATTACAAAGGCAGCAAATCAACGCAAGTGGTATGTAATTAAAGGGCCCACATTTGATATTTCCTGGGCTTTAGAAAAGGGATGACAACAACTCAGTGTCTGAGATCAGGAAAAATTTTTACGTGAGAAATACAATTCAAAGAATAAGTGAAAAAAAATAGAGGTAAAAGAGGGATGATGGATCATTTAATAATAAATATCATCTAGTGTGACAAATTCATGATCAGACTGGTGCAATGCTGTTTGGTGTATCATTTATTTAAACACTTATTATACCCCTCTAGATGGAGAAGCACGCTTTTCTGCAAATGTTTCCTTGGCTAAAATTTTTGGGTTACAGTTGGTGGAGTTGTAAAAGCAGGAAAAATACCCTCCTTCCCAAAGATGCTCGAGTTTCCAGTAAATTAGCCGTTGCATATTCACTGAGTCTAAAATCTGAAACAGGATGGGATGTGTTTGATGCATTTACCTTTCCTATGACTAGTAGAAGAGGAGATGTTGGAAGTGAATGTAAGCCATGGGTCCCTTTGACTTTGCTATATGATATGTCATACCTGGACTCTAGTTTTATGGTAAACAATGAAATATGGCTGAGTGGAGTAATTATGAAATATACTTGAAGCACTATTCAGATTATTATTCATTTATTCTGAAATGCAACATGGTTTGTAGTAAAAAAAGCAGTATGATTGGACACAACATTTAAAAACTCGCTAATAAAGTTATATTTAATAATGACAGGTTCAAGTTTTCCAAATGCCAACAGGGTTAGTAAATTGGGTGAAAATGACTCATGAAACATGATAGGATATCATAATCTAAGAATAGATTCATCAGGACCAGAGAATGGGTTATGTCCATTCAAGTCTCAATGAATGACAAAAGCAGATAACAGCTGAACAATGAAGTAATTAAGGTTTTTCTGCTTAGTGTATTCTCCCAGTGATAGATACAAAGAACAAATGGTGATGTGCCAGTGGAGATGCGTATAACATCGTTTTCTACTATTATTTGAATTGAATCACAACTAAAGATTGTAGATGCGATAATTGATAGGTAACGCCATAACTCCAGAAGCATGCCCATCATATCACCAGTCATTATTAACCAGTGAAAACTGTCAAACATTGTGTTACAAATCAAACAAAGCATTGTTTCTATCGAGATTAGAACAAGAATATCAATAGCTTTACCAACTTAATGCCAACCTAATTAGGTAGAAATAGCTATAGTTTAAATAGGAGCTCAATAAATGTTTTCTACTCCTGATTCTGGTGGTCTTTGACGGGCTTATTAAGTGCCATAGGACCCACACACACAGAACGTTCAAAGAGCAATATTCGAATTACCAAATAGTTTTCCCAGCAAGGATAAGTTGAGTGGGACTAAAATGCTTACTGGTGCCACATGCTGGTAAAGAAATGGGGTTTGAAACAGACCGTGTAAAGACTTAGCCTCAGGATTAGTTAAAGTGTCTAAAAAGGACAAAAAACACACTAAGAGAGGAGTTGTTGTTGTTGTTTGTAATTAAGCACAAAGCAACACAATGGGCTACCTGTGCTCTGCTCACCACGGGTATTGAAACCCGGATTCTAGCGTTGTAAGTCCGCAGACATACCGCTGTGACACTGTGGGGGGGGGGCAAGAGAGGAGTACAGAGATAATAGTTTGCACCCCAAGAAAACAGTAGAACAAACAAGTGCAGCATAATCCTGCTTGGAGAAAGATGTGTTTGTTTTATGCAGCTCATCATATAAAATATCATATAAACGTTTAACGTATTGCACCTACTTCTCACATTTTCATTCAGGGCAAGATTATGAGTGACAGGGATATTGGCCCTTACGTTTGCCAAAGAGATGATTAGTTTGACACTACAACTGTACACAATGTGCACAGGTAAGAAGTTCTATGATATCACTTCTTGGAATACCCAAGTTGGCAGTAGCTGAAAATAGTTGTAGGAGAAAAAATTAAGAATAAGGACTCTTTTCAACAGATAGCCCTTTGTGTGGAAATTCCGAAACAAACAAACTCCATTATAAGAGGCGTAACAGTATTTCTTTGGTTTGCTGATCCAAACTGTGCTGATGAGCCTTGAATAGGCGAAACAGCAGTCTACAGCAAAGGATACGGCCAATCAAATAATGCATTTGGCATCTACGTTACAGATTCGCTTTTCAATTTCACCTCTGAAATATATACAAACAAACTCTTAATGTAAATGTTACAGAATCCTAAAAATAACACACGCAAGAAATGTAGTGTTCAGGTTTTGTTTTGAACATTTTCCCAAACTTAAGTAGAACGAGAGCAATAACCCTAGCAGTAGTACTGAAGAAAGGTTTGCGTGTACACACGACATTTTTGTAAATAAATTATCGACGGACCGAATTATAAACCACTTAATGTTTTCTGACCTGGTTAGATAATACAATAAAAATACGTTTCTCGATTTTATTTTTATTTATTAGAACAGTTATAGATCCACGTTTGTTTTTTTTTTGTTTTATTATTTCTAAACCTTTTTTTTATGAGTTTAATATAATAGTTTTACATCTTCCCACGTGTTTGTTCAAAGACATATGTCCGAATGAAATAAAAATTGAAGGTTAAAGAAATGTTATTTTAAATAAGTACATCTCTCGTTGTTCATTAGAATAGTTCTACATTCTCAGATTTAAGCCAACTAAGGTCCATTGATTAGCGTGGCTTATGCCCCATTACCACAAAAAAATCACGTCCTAAAAGTGACGGTCAAATCCCACTGTTTGGTTTCACAAGAGTAGTCTAAAAGCTGGTGGTGGGTAGTGTTGATTAGCTGTTTTTCTTCTAGTCTGTCACTTCAAAATTAGCTATGATTGGCGCAGATAGCCATCGTGTAGTTTTGTAAGAAATCCAACAAAACAAACAAACATGCTAAATTTCAATAAAGACATAAATATTTAAAAAATATTTTCCTTCAAATAAGTGCCTTAATTAAAAAAGTTACTTACAATAAAAGAATTAGAGTGTAAATTCAAATAAAGTTATCCTAACAAATATAATTAATCCTACTTTGAAGATAATCAATAAGCACTGTTGAACTCACAACAAATAGCTGTTGTTTGTTGCTAACGTTCAAGGTGATTGTGTGTACTTCATTGCAACTGGATATCCAAAATATCTAATTAAAAAGGGAATAATAACAACAGTGTACACGCAACGGATATCAAATAATTGATGTGAATATGTTTTCAAAATTGAATGTTAAAATGAAGGCCATAAACATGATTGATTTCTCTCGCGAAAGTGATTGTGATCGATTGCTTTGAGTAATGGTTACTTCAATCCGTTTTCAAGTGGTAGTAACAATGGGCGTTCAAATATATTTGAATAAACAGGTTCCACAAACTACAATAGAATCGTGACTGACAGGATCAGCAGTATGTCAAACATATTTGAATAAACAGGTTCCACAAACTACAATAGAATCGTGACTGACAGGATCAGCAGTATGTCAAACATATTTGAATAAACAGGTTCCACAAACTACAATAGAATCGTGACTGACAGGATCAACAGTATGTCAAATATATTTGAATAAACAGCTTCCACAAACTACAATAGAATCGAGACTGACAGGATCAACAGTATGTCAAACATATTTGAATAAACAGCTCCACAAACTACAATAGAATCGTGACTGACAGGATCAACAGTATGTCTCACATTTCCACTATCGTAATTCATAACACACATATTTAAACTTTACGTTGATGTGCTCAACCTAGTATAACACATACTAAAGAAGAGTGCCAAACGAACAACGTACGGCCAATGTATTTGAAGTTTGAAATGACTGTTAGCACATGTCGGGCGACGAGCTTTACATCATTGAACACCACCCATCGTTACCGTGAGACATAGAGAAACTATATGAAATAATGTTTTTGGATTAAGTTGCAAAAGGCACGTAAAAAACACCAGCAAAACACTAATGATTCCAGTATTTTTAAAGAAATATTTCACTAAACAAGACTATTTGCCACATCTATTCTTTGAAATAATTGTGAAAAAGATTGTTGATGTTGTTAATACCAAAACAGCTGTTAATGTTCCTGAACTAAAAAAGATGGCTGATTTTGCAGGACATATATGCATGGCCGTGTGACTGCGTTGTCGCTTCAACAGACAGCCAGATTCATTCGCTCTTTACTGGCTTAGTATAACACACGAGGATGCGTAGTAACGCATTATTGCTGGCATTACTATAAAATACTAGATATTTTCTTATAAAAAACGTCTGCTTCAAATCACGACGAAAATTAAAGGTTTGAAATATCTCTGGAATATTCTTATCCGCTTCATGGTTCCTATATTATTTCTTGTATGTTGCTAGGGCACTGAAAGATATTTGTTTGTTGAATTCCGCACAAAACTACTCGAAATCTATTTGCGCTAGTAGTCCTTAATTTTGACGTGATAGACTAAAGGGAAGGCAGCTATTAAACACCACTGACAGCATATTATTGGTCTACTCTTTACAAAAGAATATTGGATTTGTCGATAAAATTACTCCCTCACGTCTGAAAGGTCGAAAATGTTAAGTGACGGGTTTCGAGCCCGTTACTTGACGATTACGAATCGAGCGTCCTAGCCACCACATCATGCCAGGTCGGAACTGATATGTATAGCGAAAAACACTTATATCATGGTGATAAATGTAATAGTTAATGCATATTTAATCTGTAGGTTAAGTAAATTAGAAAGTTCAGTGTAGTTAAAAAAAAAACACTGCCAGAAATAAATAATGATTTCAATGAAACTATTAATCTTACGTTAAAATATAGCGCAAATAATTATGTCATAAAATTTGAACAAATTTCACATATTCCTGAAGCGATTGTAGAGAGAAGGACCAAGAATTAAAATGTGTATGAGCGATATGTAGTAAAATGAAAACAAACAAACAAAATCAACCAACAAAACGTTTAATTGAGAGCAAGGTATGGCATGGGTGCACTTTGGAGATGATCATACGTATAGTATCATCTACTGCTCTTCACAGCAGAAAATATATATGTTGAACACACAAAAATACTATTTGAGATTTTTAAACAACAGAGAACTTAAAAGACAAGTTCAATATCTATGTAAATGTTGTTTGTTTGTAATTAAGCACAAAGCTACACAATGGGCTATCTGTGCTCCACCCAACACGGGTATCAAAACCCGGATTCTAGCGTTGTAAGTCCGCAGACATACCGCTGTGCCACTGAGAGGGGGGCTATATTAATATTATAGTACTGTCCGTTGTATGTCCATGTAACTAGTTCGCAGGGTGTAGATGGATCTTCACCAAAATTGGTATGGAGGTTCACTTTGTCCATGGAGAGATACATGTACAGTTGCGGTTTCACTTTTTGTGTTTTGCAGTGGGCGTTTTGTGATTTTAAAAATTACGTATAAGGGAAGCAACTTTTCTTGTCCTAAGATAACCTTTCAGTAATCATGAATTTACATAACTTCCGCCCAGAAAACGAGTACTCCGGCTAGTAATTAATATTCTTCTCAATAACATATGTATAGGTAAGATACAGACAGGTTTATGTTTCACAGTGAAAGTTGAATTCTTTCCTCCGTCAGTTTTTATTTCAAAAGCGGAAGTGAATTTACTAGAAATTCAGTGCAAATGGACTTCTGTACATTTGATTTTTGATATATATAGGATATTATAGCCATATGTTGAATGACTTATGTTTGTATTGCCACTATATTTCACCTGGGTTCAGATGTCTTATGATTTGAAACATTGATTTCAGTCCTTGTACCGTGATTTGATTGTGTTTATTATATTTTATGCGACTGTACGTCATAAAGGAGGCACTACTTATCATAAGATTGAGGCAATGAAAAATAGGGGGCGGAGTATATTTTATGTAGATTAAAACCATACTTTTCTGTTGAAAAATGAGTGGGATTCTTGGTTTGATTTGAATAATTCACCTCTATTTACTTGAAGTCTCAAAGTGTGATTTTCACATTGGTGGCGAAGTGCTCTTGTATAATGGTGTTTGGCTTCTTATTGGCTTTTTGGTTTACTATGCATGGGCAGAGATTAGAGTATCTTCTCACTGTAATGCTGTGCACGTGAAGGGGGATTGATTATGTTTTACATATTTGATTTTAGTTGGGAGGGCTACGTGTTGAGAGAACTGAGTTGTTATGTTAAAGTTGACATCAGATAGTACTAATTAAATCATTATTCTTTTACAACAAAAGAAAAAAAAAATGTTAAGCCTAAAAGGAGATATTAACATCACGCTTCACTGCAACCTGTTTGTCTCATATTGTTCGTAGATAGTTCATTAGAAATACCGAATCAGAAGTGTGTAAAATTAGAAAATCTGATTCACCTTTTCTCTGTCTGTAAGGTTGTTTATTCAATGTCAGGATTCGTACTTTTGTTTATAAAATACAACAGAGAGAAATTTAAATGGTTAGAGAAAAACGACCTTTAAACTCCAGATAATTATAAAATATATTTTTATTTTAACCAACGTTTCGCCTTTGTGGCTTCATCAGGGCTAGTACATACAACTGATTGATATTAGTATATTCTTTAAATTATATAACTGCGTGTAATGTTCTATTTCTCGACTTTGCCGTAACGTGCGTCCAACAATGTATAGATTATACTTATTGTTTCATTATTGTTTATATATTAAGTTATAGAGTTATAATACTAACTATATAACTATACTAATATATGACATATATTACTTAAATAAAATACAAAAATAAAGAGGACCTCAATATGTTTTATGTTTAGATGAAAAAACACATCGACAGAAAACAGATGCTGCTAAGAAAAGAAAAAATATAAAGTTGAAAGGATACAAAGTTTACTAGCAGTGTTAAAAACTAATTAAAAGACTGTGTGATACTCCAGAATATGCAAGTGTTAAACTAAAAGCAATAGTGTTAAGTGTATTGGTATGATGTGTTGGTTAATGAATGGTGGTTTAATTACATGTACCACCCATTGTCTCTGTTTATTTTTAGATCCTTTTCGTTAATCGCTTGGACCAAATAAAACTGAAAACAAGAAGTAAAAGCGGGAACATTTCTTAGCTTCCAACTAGTTTTATGCACATCCTAAAAATAAACAGAGCATTTTATAAACGACGTGTACTTAACACTAAACTACTAGTATTAGGAGCTTCAGAATTATTACTTGTCATCCATAATTTCTTTTGTTAACATCTGATTAGTCCCATCTTGGTTACAAAGAAAACAATATCACATTGAACGTTAGAAACAGAGTAAATTGTTGTCGTATTCAGTTTTAGTATGATCTGACTTTTATTTTTTTTCTTGGTGGCTAAAGTAATAATCGTCAGCAGTCGCGCTATTAGTTCATTTACTAGGGATGCAATGCTTGGGTGTATGTACTCTGACTCATAAACTTCTGCAGAGTTCCAGAGGCCCTTGAACATCACTGTTTGCTTGGACATTTTGTTTCTTTATGAGAAACCTACTAAGGCTATCTGACGCCATCTATAACTTTTTACTGACGATTAAAGGGAGGACAGGTGTCATATTACAACCTCTCCACGACTTAAACGACGAGAATGTTCGGTGCCGGGTTTCTATCCCGCTACCAGCAGATTGCGAGTTGATCGCTATAGCCTTCAGGACATGCTAAGCTATCGCCTTGAAAGAAGTTCAGAAACTGAATAGTAAACAAAAAATATTTTTAATGTAGCTGTCAGTCACACGTGCTTTGTTGTATTACAATAGCAGCACTGCCATTATATATCATTCACACGAGTCTTGTTTGTTTTTAAACACAAAGCCACACAATGAGCTACCTGTTCTCTGCCTATAGCAGATATCGATAACACGATTTTTAACACTATAAATTCTCAGACTTACCGCTGAGCCAGCGAAGGGCTTTCTCCTGTGTCGCGTGTAGGTTTCTATAATTGTAGTAAAAGTGGATGTCTGTATAACTATAAAATGCCCTCCCTCACTTCCCAGTGACTGAGCGGCAAGTCTGGGGGATTATATATGAAATAAGAAAGTTGTTTGATTCACTAAAGAAATTATGTTTTTTTTTATTATCATTATTAACATACTAATATGATAATTCAAGTAACGGAATGCAATCTAATAAATATACAAACCACTAAAAAAATATTTAGGATATATATCGATCTTAGTTTACAAAAGATATTCCAGAAAGCTGGTTTAAATATTCGCGGTATGTAGAAAACAAATAAGCACAAAGTTACATAATGAGCTAACAAAGGCAAAGTCTAGAAGGTATCTTTCTTGACAAGTCATATATTTTTGTTCCCAGAGGTTTTGAATTTGGTATATAGTGTTTTGTATTGAGGTTACTTTTGTGATTTTTTACAATTTTTTTAAAAGTTTTAATTCTCAGAAATACCTTTATATGATGAGAAGAATTATAAAACAAGAGCTCTGATATTAATTTCGTGTTATTTTACACGCACATAAATATTTCTATCTAAAAATATTGCTAAATAAAAGGCGATAATAATTAATAAAACAGTTAATTACGTTTAAAAATAATTCTCAAGAACGTTTCGTTTAATTTTTAGTTTGCAAAATTTTAATATAGCTTCTAATTAGATTCCAAAACATACCCCACTCTTTCAAATCTGCGTTTACTTTTCTTAGTGAATATTAATGCAAG
The DNA here is from genome assembly GCF_000517525.1 of Limulus polyphemus. Lineage (NCBI taxonomy): Eukaryota > Metazoa > Arthropoda > Merostomata > Xiphosura > Limulidae > Limulus > Limulus polyphemus. Next base: position 753,534 of record NW_013665882.1, read on the forward strand.
AATTCAAACATTATTATAAGCTTAGATTTTGAGTTGAAGTATCTAACTTCTCACAAGAAGTGATCCCTCTAACGGTAATTTTTTTCTCCCAAAGACGATTGAAAGCGTGCTGTGATAAACAATCATACTGCTCCAAAAACTATCACGAAAGTGAAAATTATAGACACAGGACAGCAATAACGTTCACTACTGCTGCAAGGCTAGAGAGTCTAAACTCTAAGAGAGAAAACAAAAACATTGAGATGAAATGTCATGAAATAATTATATTTCAAGAATCGTTTAATCTCTCCAATTTTTTCTTTAGCTATAGTTATTTGTTTTTCATGAGCTATACCTTATTGTGAAATTAGCGGTATGTTCAAATACTTGGAAGTAGAAAACGATACACATTTTTTTAGTTTTCACAATAAATGAGAATTATAAGATAAAGCTAAGAGTATGAAGGCAGGAAAGAGTTTAAGCAGAGAATTCGTCTTCATACTTCAAATGATTATTAAAGGCTTCCAATAGCTATGAACAAATCGAAATAACGAACTTCGTCAGTTTACTGAAATATGATACAAATTTAACAGCGCCACGAAAGTTATTTCGAGCAATCGCTTCGCAGTAGCTACGTTCAGTAAGATTGTTACTTTCTCGTGATTGTTCGTATATTGGCCATGTTTACATTATCCAAAATTGGCAACGCCCTTTAATCGGCTGTGTTTGTACAACGAACAGGAAGTCATATTATGGACCGAGAAGCTGACAGATGTTAACTGGAATTAATACACGTGCATACATAACATTATAAAACGATTTTAACGTTCTTGGTCACACATACAGATCCTTCAATAAGTGAATGCAGTTGAGGGCTGAAATGATTTAATTCACATAAGAAGAAGAAAAAAGCTTTTCTATGCGTATGTCAAAATAATGTTGTTTTAATGTGTGTGGTTGATTTATGTGACAGTTATCCTTCATGTTTAAGATCAGTTGGTTGAGATAGTTGTTTTTTTATGTTTTCGTAGGACATTTTCTGTAAAGACTCAAAATAGAATTGCGAGAAATTTCGAAAATAGGTTAGAATTTGTAGTGTTCTATAGGCTATTAACCGTCAAATATCCATTTTTTATTGACCAAGTTTTTAGTTTTAGGCTTTCACTTGAAAAATGTCAGATTCTTTCTCAAGTTAGGGGTTTGATGTATCTAAGCACATATTTCGCTAGTAGACCAACGTAACAAAAATACCGATAAAACAGGTAATTTTATGGACTTAATTCTTATAAGTCGAATTTTTCAAAACTTGTTCAAAAGACAGTTTTATCATCTCTGACACATTTGTATTTTTGGCAAAGCTACTAAGACTATTTATTACCGTACTTAATTTTGAACTATCGACCAGAGACAAGGTAGCCAGTAAGTAGCACTTTACCTCCAACCATCGATTCTAAAGGACTGTATGACGCACCCATAGCTTTAAAGCGCGGGGACTATTTTTTTGGTATTTCACGAATTTGAGCCTTGCTCGCCAGCTCCGAAATCCACAGCTCTATATCACTTAGCCAACCTAACTGAAATCTCTATAGCAACCGTAATTAAGTTCGAAAACAAAGCATTTATTCTCAAAGTTTTCCGTGTGATATTTTTGATAAAGCGTAAAAATTACTGGAAGAAAACTCGTTTTGAAACGCTCCCCTTAATGTTTGCTGACACATAATAAGTGAACATATCACTGTGAAATGTTATCTATATTTAGAACGGATGTTATCACAATGATTTTCTTTCCAAATTTAGAACGGAAGTAATGTTTCTTTTGAAAAGGAAATCAGTATGTTTCTAGAATAACAAGTTAATGAAGGTACGAGGTATGTGAAGATCTAATATATATATATATATAAACCAGTTGTCTTTTGGTAACGCTAAGCTTATCTGTGTCACTTAGCAATAAAGCTATGGCTTAATATTGTTGTCTTATGTATGTATATATAATATTTCGAACATTTACGAGGGCTGGCTTGAATTCCACTTTTTGAGCTCGTTTTACGTTTAAATTTATACATATACTTAGCTTGACGTGGATATTTCTAAGTTCTTGGCGAGTTTTAAAACAACTAAAAACCATCTTAACTGCACAGGTCCCATCAGTTCACAGGGGCAACAACTGTTTTAATTGTACAGGTCACATCAGCTCACAGGTGCAATCACTGTCTTAATTGTATAGGTCCTATCAGTTTACAGGGGCAACAACTATTATAACTACTTAGGTCATATCATCTTTGTGGATTTGCGAAATCTTCCACTTGCCAAAGAGTCACTTGAATAAGACAGTTTCACGAAACAGATAAATGGGATATATTTTGGGGGATATAAGTCGTTTGTCAATGTGTATGTGTGTGAAACACTCATATTACGAGTAATTTTTAAGTTGCATCATTCTCATTGGTTTTTTGAGAGTGTACTTGAAAATTGTTTTTATTTCCTCAATGTGTGTTGTTTGTCGTTTATTATAAAGGGGATGTTTGGTGATGAAAGCTCGTTGAAGGAAGGTCGGGCCCCCCAGTTTTTCTTTTATACAACTCCTAATTTTTGACAGGATGATCAAAACTAGTTCATAAATAACAGCTGGTTAACCTCCAGTTTTCTTTAATTTTAATATATAAATATATTCCTATATTTGAAACGGTGACCGGTAATTTCACTCCTAGTAATTTGAAACCCACTTGAAGCTGCCAGATGTAGGATAATCCACTCCCTAAACAATAAATAGTAATTGTGGTAATAGTAATAAAATAAGATTTAAGTTTAAGAAAGCATTTTAATATAAAAATTGTAAACTAATTTCAACTCTAAAGAAAGAAGAATGCAAGCACATTTGAAGAAAGTTCTATTTGATCGGGTTGACAATAACTACAAAAAGAAGTATGAGGATATGAATTTGTTTGTTTGAAGTTTAGCACAAAGCTACACAATGGACTATCTATGCTCTTCCCACCACGGGTATCGAAACCCGGTTTTTAGCGTTGTAAGTCTGCAGACATACCGCTATGCCACTGGGGGGGGGCAGAAAATATGAACAAACGGCTGAAAGCTCTTATTACTAGACATAATCCAGATAACAAGAGTTATTTTTTACGAGAAATAGCTTATCATCTGCATCACTTTTAACAATTGTCATTTTTTAATGTTGATTTTTTAAAAATATATGTCACTTTTAATTCTTATAATTTTTTTGAACATTGGGAATGAAATTACTGGGAATCAAATTACCTGGAGTTAAATTACTGGGAGTTAAATTATAGAGAGTGAAATTACCTAGATGTTGCCCTTTCAGCCGTGGAGGCTTTATAACGTGATGGTCAATCCTACTATTCGTTGGATGGTGGTGACTGGCTGCCTTCCCTCTGGCCCGGCATGGTTAGGTGGTTAGGGCGCTCGACTCGCAATCTGAGGGTCGCGGGTTCGAATCCTCGTCCCACCAAACATTGTAGTTATGGTACCAAGATAGCAGAATAGAAATGTCAAGCTCTACTTTATAGTGGTGCCATCAGAATAACTACGAAGTTTCATGTGTAGGATATTTATTTAGGTGTATATGTTAGGCGTCCATGCTAGATATTAGAGAACACTTACTAAGATGCTATATATTTATACTTACAAAGCGGTAGTATCCGTATGTCACGCTCTGTATAGTAGCAACAGTGGAAAATTTTATTAGTGACTATTCCTTTTCTTTGATTGGAGCCGTGTACTGCAAAGTGCCATATTAGGGAGACTTTTCGTTTGCCAGAAAAAAAACCAAGGTAAAGAAATTTACTCTAGAATTCTCTCCAGTGTCAGAGAGGGGATATGACTGGTCTAAATACTTGCTTCAGGTTGCAGTAATTACTTCACCCGCCAGAGGGTAGTTGTAATGGAATGTTTTTTGGCACGTGAAAATGGAATCGAAAGCGAGGAAAACAATATTTCAGATGAGGATTAAGAAAAAAGGACGTTTCTTGTGAGGAAGGTTGGCAGCAGGAAACGGGAAAAAGGAAGTTGAAAGAGAATGCTTCCAGCAAGGCCTCGCTTGAACTATTGATGCTAAGCTATCTAATCCTTCATCGGAGACTCCGAATATATGCTGTTTTTCCTCCATAAATCGGCACTGAACAACACGTCTCCATCTGTGTGGTTTCTTAGGATATTTTGGCAAGCACTTAGCTGTCGAAGGCTAAGTATTCTGATCATCTTTTTTCTAAGATGTTAGCTCTTTGACATCCAGTAATTTCAATTCTCTTTAAATGTGTGACTTCGATGAAACTTGATATATTGCTAAATGTTTTTGTCAATTAAGTATCTCCTAATTTTAATTGCAGTGCTATGTGAAGGTGTATCTCCGCTAAATGCTGGGTGCAATGAATTTCCTTAACATGCCCCAATTTGAACAAAAAACGCGGCCTGGCTAACTAATGAATGAATATTTGCTGTAAAATTATTATCAATGTTATAAATGTAGCTACTAGTTTGGCTGCTAATTTTGATTTCATTTCCTTAAATCGCACACTCAATC
>NW_013665883.1:0-12106 GCF_000517525.1 Limulus polyphemus
TCTTCTGTCTTATCTCAAATACGAAGTGAAATAATGTTCATAATGCTCGTTTTGTTGATGTTGTTGTTGCTATACTTAGATGTAATTTGGAGTTCGGTTATATGGAATTGGCTAACATTTTAGCCCAGATTGAGTTATACTACTTGTTGTGGAAACCGTTAAAAAAACTGTGGTGAAGATGTATTTTAAACACACCCAAGATTTATTGGAGATAATAATAATAATTCACTTTGAGAATTTAAATGACAAGAAAAAGCTGAAAATGAAATAATTTTTCAGATTCTGGAGACGTTGGCTATACTGAATAGAAAATCCTCCTTGGACAGCAAGACTGTTTACTATATTACTGGTGATTTTAAAGTTGTGTAAACTGTAAGGCTAAATGACAAAAAAACAGTAAGGAATATAAATGAATGTGTGGTAGGATGAAGTTTCTCATTATATGATTAAATCGGTTTTCTATAATGGTGCTTTACTATTTCTATTAAGGTCTGTTTTATTATTTATTTATTATTTACACTATATCTATTTCTATTTTATTATCATAAAAATATATACTTTTGGACAAGTAAGTAGTAAATGATGTGAATTTTAGCAAGTAGTATATGATGTAAACTTTAGTAAGTAGTATATGATGTAAACTTTAGTAAGAAGTATATGATGTAAATTTTGGTAAGTAGTATATGATGTAAATTTTAGTAAGAAGTATATGATGTAAATTTTGGTAAGTAGTATATGACCTAAATTTTAGTAAGTAGTGTATGATGTGAATTTGAGTGAAATGTAGTGTTAGTGTGACCAAGGAAACCAAATATTGATCCTGTTTGATGTTAAGTCGAAAGCTACACAATATGTTTTGTGCCCACCACAGGAATAGAAACTCAAATATTAGCGCTATTAGCCCCCTATCCAACTTCTGAGCTACCAGGGGCGTCGAGCAAGCATTGTGTAAACTGAAACATTCAGAAGCAGGTACCACCCCACAAGCAGGTACCACTCCACTATTTAGTTTAGTACTTTATCTTTCTTATAGCAAAAGGCAGACCGATTAGAGACGTGTCATAAATAAAGGCTGAGGATATTGGAGGTTACATAGAAACTCATTTGGAAGAAAATTATCATTCCACTCTTAGTTAGCAGCATTTCCGCCATATTGAAAATACCTTTTTAACTTCATTAACATTAAGTCAATTAACGTAAGAACTATAAATAAATGCACATACAATTATTTGATCAGCATTAATGTAATTTGTATAATAAGAGAGAGGGAGAAGGATAAGTAGTAGGATTTATTAGCCTAAATTATCCCACAAACATCTGATATGATAAGAACCAATCAGCACTAACTTTCTCTCTCTCTCTCGGGTGTTATGAACGAGTTTACTCTCACATTCACGCGAACCCCTGCCAACTTTGTGGTTCAACATTGTCATTAGAACCCCAATAAGAATATATGATATATTCTCCTTTTCTATATTGCCTACACCTGAACTAATAGCCGTCCCTAATGTTGAACTAATAAACTAGCCATCACTCTTATAGCGCAACCACGGTCCCAAAATGCGGAGCGCTAATTTGCGGTAACGGGACTTGAACCATGTACCTTCAGATTCACTCTCCGACACGCTAATCACTAGGCCTCAACGGGCCCTATTTTCAAATAAATTAATGAAAGACTACCACATTGAGGAAAGAACATGCAAACTAAGATTAACGAATAGTTTTTAGTTGTAACTAAAAAAAAAAGTGATAAAAAGCTTCATTGACATAAACCTACAAATATGGTAAAGGTAGATTTGATAATGTTTAATTGTTTGTTTGTTTGTTATGGATTTCGCGCAAAGCTACACGGGGGCTATCTGCGCTAGCCGTCCCTAATTTAGCAGTGTAAACCTGGAGGGACGGCAGTTAGTCATCACCACCCACCGTCAACTCTTGGGTTACTCTTTTACCAACGAATCTTGGGATTGACCGTAACATTATAACGTCCCACGGCTGAAAGGGCAAGCATGTCTGGCGTGGTAGGGATTCGAACCGGCGACCCACAGATTGCCAGTCGAGCGCCTTAACCACCTGGCCATGCCGGGTCGATAACGTTTTATAATATTGGGCCGATTCACATGACACACGCACGCAAGTACAGAAAACACAAAGTTCGAGGAAACATATTGTTTATTCAATATGACTATCGTTTCACGCTCCTCACAACAACGAGTTTTATTACTTTTTACTTGTTATTACTTATCACCAACCAATTTCAAATGCTGAAACAGGGGGAATCCCCATTAAAAAAACAGAAATTATCAAACAATGAAAATCTATTATTATTATTATCCTATTTAGTGATTTTCACAAACAGACATTATAGATTACGTTTTACTGGTTTTCTTTGTGTTCTATTATTATTTGAAAGTATTTCCGGGATGGTTTAAAAAGTATGAGACTTTTGTCAATAATTTTTCTTTGAAAGACATGTAAACTTTAGTTTTCCAGTACAATAGCGTGTGGATAATTTAACAAAAGCTTGGTTTATTTTATTAAAAAAGAATTGTATCAATATACTGGAACACATCTTAACTCTGAGTAAAATGGATTAAACCGGTTTCACCTCAGCTAAATTCCATTTCCTTTAAGCAAACTTTCCGGTTTGCACATCATAACTATCTCTTGATAGCAAATAAGTCAGTCTAGACATAACATTATCTATACATTTCGAAAAAAAATAAATAAAAACAACCGCTAGCATTTCACTGATTGACTTTTCTTATCAAACAGAAGTTGTTTGATTAATTTTTTTTTTGTATTCATCAAACCAGCGATGTAGGTGGAAACAAAAGTAAATATCACGTTTTAATTAATCGTTATGAAAATTATGCCATTCATTATCTTTAGAGCATCGTGAATTTGATTTGACACAGTCTAGCGGGCGCATGTGTTTTAAAGCGCTGTCTAGTGGCAAAAAAAAAAACATACTGTTGAGGGCAAGAGTGACCATCCAACATCTCGCATTCACATACAACTCTTCAATGATTGCTTTGTTTATATATATATATATGTTAAACGCGGAGCCGTACAATGGGTATCTACGCTGTACCCACCGCAGGGATCGAACCCCTTATTTTAGCCTTGTGACAGATCAACATTTCTCAACAGTCAAGAAACTGTTAAAGACTTGTACCGGTAATAGTAGAAAGAAATCTCACTATCGCTTGTTGCTATGTTTCAAAATTGTGGTTCCTAGTTGGTTGCAACATACATTTTTTGGCCCTTCGGTTTTGAGATGATGAGCATATCTTACTTAGGGCATAAAATATAGTGGCATTAACTTCTCCAAAAATCTTACTGGCATTAATAAGCCTAATTTCATAAACACTAACTTTAAAACTTTGGCAAATTTACATTAGAGTCTATATAAAATAGAATTTTTAACGGCGAAATTAATTTGCATTTTATATGTTGGAAAATATATGTAGTAACGAAACAAAAATTACTTTAGAAAAAATATAAAATATTGTGTGTCGTGTACGAGTTGTTTTAACTATTGCACTACTCAGGACACGTGCATATTCCATTTAAGAACACTGTCATAGGCACATATATGTCATCTTTAATTAAGAATATCATAATTGTACTATATCTAAGTTGCAACTTTTGTAAATAAATGCACGAACAATTATGCTGTTTAACACTTCTTATAACTTGAAAACATAATCCCCTGTGAATATATCAGCCAATTATCTCTAATTGCAAGCTTATATGACACGTAACAAATGATATATTTATACAACACTACGTGTTTCTGTATGTATCTAAAAATTAACCTGACACTGGGTGTTAAATGTGGCAGTGAAAGAGTTATAAAGTGTATTTAAACTTTACTTGTACACGTTCCCTGGTGGATCACAGTATGTTTACCGACTTACAACGCTCAAATCTGGTGTTCGATTCTCCACGATTTTCAGAGCGCAAGTAGCCCATTGTGTAATTTTGCGTTAAGAAGCAACAATAGAATAACCTAAGACTATTAGTCCATATACACGAGTATTTTAAAATTGCTACTAATTGTGAAAAAAACACACGCAATTCCACTAATTTAAAGTATCGAATGAAATGACGACACGTAATCATGTATTAAACACAGTCACAAGTTGTTGTTTTTTTCTGTATTCTCTTTTGATTTGGAGCATGCTATAAAATACCTCAATACCAAAACAAGATCTATTTTAAAATATAAAATGATACTAAACGTTTTCAGTGTTAAGGTTATGTTTTAACGAAGGTTACAACACATGTTTATTATTCCAGTTTTGATTCCGTTTTACTTATTACATTAAGTGATAATTTAAGAATGGTTTGATGGATACTGGAGTTGTTTTTTAGCTGACGTTCGACAACCTTGTATTATTAAATTAAATCTCTCTACATACCTACTACTTACCAATTTCTCTATTAGTTGTATTTGTCCTGGAAATAATAAATAATAAATTTTATCCTGATCTTGTCAAAACAAAACAATTCTATTTTATTTTTCTACTAAACTTCCTGTTGTAACAAATAAATTTCGTGATTTGCATCTTTCATATTAACGATTTATCTAAATGAAAAAAATAGTGTTAAAATAAATAATAAGTCACTTCTTATTCTACTGTAGATAAAATATACAGTGGATGAATATTATTATAGACAGCTTCAACGACATTTAGAATAATATAGACCTTTGAATCCTGACAACATTTCATTTAAAGGCTCTTTATATTCTACGTTATTTTTTCAGTGTTTACTAAAAGATATATACAAGTCTAAATAACAGCTAACTTGAAAGTAATAATAATATTATAAAATTTATGTGTAGGACCTACCCTACAGATGCTAAATCAATGGCCAATGTCCTCAGTACCGGTTCTACATCCGTGGCATAACGAACAAAGCCACCAGTCTCTTACCCTCAAGATGAGTTTTTGGCGAAGGTAAATAGACGCAACCAAGTTTTCTTCTGCTATACAGGCTACTGAAGCGCCACCTGATGATCGTGTTGCTTGAATTTATAAATGAAGACGGCGCATATTGTGAGAGCACGTACGACTTTTGCTGTTACTGAATTAAAGGAAAACGAGGGGGTAAGAGGATGGACCTTGACATCTGACCAAAACGACCAACCATACGTGAATAAGATGACACTTGAGTAATCATGTGAAATATTTTTTTATAGAAACTGGTCTCGTTAACTGCGAATGGTCAACCAGCCAGCAAGCGTTCTCTTAACCCTTCCATTTTGAACACCAACTTATATTCGTTATTAATTAAGTATTTATTTTATACACTGTAATTCCTTTAACTTTACAGAAGCTCTTTCTCTAAGATTTTTTGTTTGTTTTTTAATTATGGACAAAGCTACGCAAGGGCTATTTGTGCTCTGCCCCCCACGGGTATCGAAACGCGGTTTCTAGCGTTGTAAGTCTGCAGACATACCGCTGTGCCACTGGGGGTCTTCTCTGCGATATAAAAAAAAATATTATATTTTCTGGAGAGCAGCGACACAACTTGGAGTGACAAGCGAAAAAATAAAAACTTCCCTTATAAAATTCGAAATGATATTCTTTTAACGATTAAAATATATCTTTTTTAAACAAAATTATCTTGGCCAAAGTTTTGCGAAATTCAGCCGTTCAGTGTAAATTCTATACCTTAAAATCCTGTTTTAATACTCGATTATCGATAATATTTTATTTAATTCGAAACCTGGATGAGCTTGAAACACTTCAAGAGAAAAGACTGAAAGAGACCGTCAAGAGTATCAGTTTTAATAAGATCAAAATATTACGTTTATTTATTACGGTTCCCTTAAACTCACTTACTTGACTGGATAAAAGGCAGCCGGTCAACAACACCCACCGTCATTTCGCAAGTTACTCCAATATAATAATCGATTTTACTGCCACTCTTATAATGCACCCATGGCCCCAAAATGTGGAACTCGTTTTTGCGGCAACAGATTCTGAGCTATGGACCCTAAAATTTACAGTCCGGCACGCTAAATACTAGGCCACTCCTGACTTCAAAAGTATAAGCAAACGTGACGTAAAAGAACTTAGTGTTAATTAGTGGCGCATGAAAATGCGCAGTAAAGTTTATTTAATCATTAATAAACGCGTCACATTTATTAAAGGAAGAGACCAAATGTCTCGGCTTGGAGTTTTATCTCATAATTATTGCAAGAGTATCACCTATTCGGGACATATGACCCCTAGTTACACCGTAAAGATCCATCCCTACGAGAAGTTTGCCTAAGATAATTGACCGCCTGTATTGATAACAATGGTAAACGAATAGTTGATTTCTTCGTTAATTTTACGGTATTTAGCTCCATAAGACGTATTCCCTTATATAGGTCAGAGACTGTTTGCAGGTTACGTTGTTTTCATGCTGCAGTTTTCTTTAAGCTACCATTGTTAGCTGCCGATCTCATCATTAAGCAAACTGTCAGGTTGGATATGCATGAGCGCCTCGCTCAGTTATGTAAAGAAACTTGATTCTCGCCCTTATATTCTCACCAGATTAATTGCAGTTTCAATTCAACTTGTCAACTTTTTAGCGTAACATTCGTAATTATTATGGGTTGCCTTTCTTTATTGTGTCTTTATTTACATGACAAGTAATAAAGAAACATAGAAAAATCGATGAATGTTTTTTTTTAATAACAACACTCTACTTCACCTTTTTTCACAAGGAAGTAATTTGTCTAATTAGAAATACTGAACGATATGTCCATAGAATTGATAAAACTATCTCTACAGTGATATTCGAGCTCTCATACTTACCAAATAAATCTTGATTCTTCGGGAAACAAAATATTGACGTAACCATGAAAGATTCATAGTGAAGAATTGACTTGGTCAAGGCAATTAGACTATAGGTTTGTTTTAAGCTACATTTGTAATATTTTATTGCCCCCCCCCCCCCAAGTTGCACAGCGACATGTCTGCGGATTTATAGATAGCCCATTGTGCTTAACTTTAAACAAACCAGAAATATTTTAATTTAAATGTTTGTTTGATAAAATGCGCATGACACAATATTTAGAAACTTCGTTAAAGTTAAGAATCTAAATGTTTTGTGTAGTAGTAGAAATACAAGTATGATATAAATACGAGAATCAGAGAGCAGTGAGTTAATAGGTATTCAATCATAACTGAGTTAATTTTGAGCAAGTTGTACAGCGAGAGTCATTGCGTTTGCGATTCGGTTAGAGTTTGACCTTAAGGGTTAGTGCGTCTGTAATTGAAATTCTGCAACTAAGTTCAATTTTGTACTTGTGAGTTCGACATTCCATAGTTTCTGAAGTTTTGTTAATTGAAACGTTGTTTATGAAGTTAGGCCTACAAGTAAACGTAGCTTGTAAAAACATTTTTCACTTATTGAAGAAATATATTAATTCGCTATCATTACATGGACTTTTCATTATTTTTACCATGTAATCCAAATAACTCTCCCACCTCAAGGAAGACTAGTTTAGTATACGAAAAAATTAAAATAACATGAGAAAAGAGGAGAAGTAACAATTTAATATCTTACTGTAATGCGCAAAAATCTTGTACTTATTTACCTACACTTGTATTTATGTACAATAACTCTGACCTTAACTACAAAATCTATAGCATTGAATGAGGTATCATTTGAAAAATAATATTCCCTTAATTTGTGATCAAAAGTCAAGTTTCAAAAATGTTGTCCTGTTTGGTTGCAATGCCGGTTTCAGACTGCCGTGTCATAACTCTAACTTTAAAATGGATACAACTTGCCAATGTTCATAAAACCAAGGTTACCAGAAGTTAAATCCTAAAAGCAATATCATAGAATGATAACAATTGAATCCCAATACCATCAAGCCTGTTGTTGTATTCTACTACTTATATGAGCAGTAACCGTGAAAGAAACATAGTTGTGACCTTATTGAAATTACACCTGAAATTCACTATCTTACTATCCTGTAGGTAAACGAATGTTGAGAAACAACGATAGAAATAATAAGCTCTTCAAACATGACCTGCGCTAACCCTTCCTTGCCTGAATGAATTTATTATAGAACTTCCGGTGTCAGCTCTTTAGCTTGCTCAAACGGGTATTTTAACCGGTTTATATAGGTCAGAATAAAATCACATCCTGTGAACCGAAACCAAATCTAGGATTCAACTGTACAAATGATAGAATATGATTAAAGAAGTCTTAATGTTTGTATTTAAAGATATTTATGATAAAGCTTCAGATAACAGTTTTTGTTTATTTTTCATCTTTGCTAATAGAAAAGGTTTAAAGTCTTAGGTACTTAATTACTAACAAGGATGAAAAGTTATTCATCCGAGCACACAAACTGTAGTATAGTATCTTTCTTTTAAAAAAACAATGTTATATTTTCAGGCAATTCCTTTTAAAAGTAAAACAACCATGAAAAGATATCTTTACTGCTGCTACTTATCTCTCAGGTCTGTCTACCAAGGGTAAAACATTCTCGAGTGGAATTCCCTTTAAAGAAAAGTGTTGGAACATTCCTGTTAAGAAACAAACAGAAAACAACGAACTTGATCCTGTGGGGTGGAAAGTCACTAGGGTTGCAAACCGGGACTAAAACACAACTGCTATCAATAGTTTGGGACACCGCCAATCTGTAACTGATCCTGTTCTGACGAAACTGGGGCATTGCATAAAACTTCTGTATGCATAATAGTAGCATAAAACTTAACGATTAATTAACGACTATTGCATAATCTAAGAGTGACTAGTTTATCTTATAAACGAAAACTTGTGAACAAATATGATCAGCTTGTTGTGTTTGCCACCAAGCTGCTAGGCCAATAATACGGTGGTTCTGATTACAATGAAAAGTTATACAAAAAAAAAAGGCAAATTATCTGACAGTAGTTAAATAGCTATTAAATGTAAATACTGAATAAATACCTGCCGGTAAAATAAGTGAACTACTGACAACTAAAACCTTACAGAAGTAGCCAAATATTTCATGACAGCTTTATGATTGTTGCTGTGGAGAACCTTTAAATACGATAACTGTCATATTAAATTTTGTGGTATAGCGTAAGAGAAACTCATTTAGCTAATTTTCAAACCAAAATAATTTGGAGTTAAAAGAGACCAGCGACTTTAATGTATTTTTTGTTGTTGTTGTCATTGTTCAAATGCCTTATTTCGAAAGCGTTATAAAAGCCTTCTGTACTATCAAGAAACTGTCCAACAGTTTTTCAAATATGCCTGTTATATGAACTAAGGTTTTAATAAGGCCTGATAAAACATTCGCCACTGCCAAATAAAACTTAGCATGTATGTGTACATAACTAAGTGCTCCGCAGTAGCACAGAGGTATGTCTGCGGACTTACAACGCTACAAACCAGGTTTCGATACCCGTGGTGAGAAGAGTACAGATAACCCATTGTGTAGCTTTGTGCTTAATTAGAAACAAACATGACTAAATAATATTTATTTCACATTCTATAATTACCTCACATGTCTTCCAGGTTTAAATGACGAGATTAAAGTAAAACACAAATAATAAATAGAAATGAAAATAAACCTAAAATAGTCTAAAAAATATGAGTTTAAAGTATGGCAATGCACGATTGACATATACAATGAAGAACCTAAATTAAAACACAACACTGTACAACCGGTCTTTGCCCCTTCAAAGGAGTAACTAATCACTCTGAAAAATAACAAACTGCTCTCACAATCCACACTTTTCCTATAACTGACCAATAGCAATTTGAATTGCAAGAATATAGAAATGAATTTGCTCCATGTGACAGTTACGTATGACATTGTTCCGATTAATTGGGTTTGGAATTAAAAGTTTAGCAAAGATTTGAAAACGTCATCATTATATATTGTACAGAAATACCACAACCCTCTTTTCTTTTACTATAGGCTTGTCCTCTAGCAAACGTTTTTTTGTTTGTTTGTTCGTTCGTTTGTTTTTTAAATTTATTACCAATATCAAAATTTAAAACATGATCTGACTAAATCACGTGAGAATTAAGTTCTTGATTAAATTGTACATTAATGTTATGGAACAGCTTGGGAGGCACAACAAGGTAGTGCACTGAAAATACTACGTGTAAGCAAAACTAACAGGTAAGACAAACTATGTCTACTAACACACATATAGCTAGCGACACACAAAAGCAACAAAAAACCTTTAAAAATAAAACATTACAAATAAATCCTTTAAATATAAAACATAACAAAATAAACCCTTTAAATATAATTGTACATATAAAATGAACTATTTGAATCATGCAAAAATACAAAATAAAACACTATACATAGCGATAGACTGACAAAATATGCGAAAATTGATTATTTATTAAACATACTACATCACAAAAAATAGCCCTTGAAATACGCAATAAAATGTCTGTATCCTAGCAATAATGATAATAGTTAAAATAGCATGTCAACTATCCTTTATTACAACAGCTCCTGTAACAGACAATAGTTTACCACACACATTATGATAATCATTAAATACAGTATTTTTTTTTTTTACAAAAGCAACAAAAACTGAAAGAATAATAAAAATGTTTTTATGATAATTGAAAATATTAAGTACATAAAATACATAGCACAGACAGCTAAATAATAAGAACTCCTAATGGCGAAATTTATACTCATCGGCTGACCATACTAGAGATAATAATATTTTTAAAAAATTAAATAAAACAGTGTTTAATAAATTGAATTTACAGACACACACACACACACAGTGGCACAGCGGTCTGTCTACGGACTTACAAAGCTAGAATTCGGGTTTCGATACTCATGATGGGCAGAGCACAGATAGCCCACTGTGTAGCTTTGTGCATAATTACAAACAAACAATAAATAAATATATGAATAAAAAAGTCATTAGAGTGAAAATTTACTGTAAAAAGGACATAACGAAATTAAAATCACAAACAGATTCCGGGCTTATAGATCAACTAAAATTAAAAGTATGAAAATGACATCAAAGTGGTTTAAGGACAGAACTCGATTAAATTACATGGATAAATAGTTTATAATCAAAATGGCACAAACAGAAAGTTTGCACCAATTTAATAATGTCATCCCCATCAAAATGAAATGAAACCAAACAAGACCTGCACTTTACAACTGAGAGCATATAATCAGATAAACACATTTTAAGTTAAACTCTTTATATAAGATATACATACTTTGGAGCATATATAAATAGTATATATATATATATATATAATATATATATGATTAAAAAAGCAAAAGAAATCCTGAGAGTGTGTAAAAAATGTTCAGTAGAATACTACTTATGTACCAAAGCAAACACAAAAATCAACTAAACCCTTTAGAAAACTAGTTAAGGCATATGTTAAAGCAAAAAAATAGGTCAAAAGAATAATAATATTTTGCTCCCCGCATTGAGATCAATACATAATAAACCAAACCCGAAAATGCCGTTGTTGGCGAAAATGCCGTGACTCTGCCACTCTTGAAGTTGCCGTTGCCATATTAATTTCATACTGTGAAGGCTGACCAGTTTTGCTAGTGTAGTATTATCCTTTTGTAACTCATTTTCTACAATAGTTCTTTTACATTTTAGCAAACCTGCGTGTTTTACTTAATGTACTTTTATGAATGTTAACATGTTAAACATACACAGATTTTAGTTCGTAGGAGGTTATGCCACAATGATAGCAAACAGTCGCAATGATAGTTGTTCCAATTGTCAGCTATTCACTATACCATACTGCACGTATGTACATAAAACAACCAATACTGTATCGTAAAATATACAATTGAATGAATTAGAAATTTTCCAGAAGATAAAACAGTAATTATATGATGTTACTCTGTACTTTTCTTTATGATAGAACACCTAAACATCTTCCTGGTTGATACACCAAATATTCCCTACAGTGTTTGTAATGTTCTAGGTACTCTAGCTATCGTTAACAGCATGTCAGCCACTAACATTCTAAGTTCTCTAGCAATCATTACTTATTGTTCTTAGTGTTACGTCTCCGTTCGTTAGCTAATTTTCCGTAAATTCGTTCCGACGAAACGTTAGCGACACAAGTCCTTTCT
>NW_013665883.1:12627-21593 GCF_000517525.1 Limulus polyphemus
ATCTTATATATACCAGACTACCCCCAATCTAGTAGTCTCCCGATAATTTACGAAGGTTCGAGAAGGACGTGGCGTGATACTAGTCACGTGACCTCGCTGACGCAACATTAGCCTTTTTAGCTGAATGACTAACACAGAACATCCTTAAGATATTATACCATTAAACCCTACTTAATAGTTCAGAAAATTAGAGTCAAACTCCCTTTCAGTTGATTATCTCATAGTTTCAGATTGCACAACTATTCTAACTTCTGGCTCAGCTAGTCTCAGCCTGATTCTGGGATTTTGTTTTTTGTTTGTTTTTTTGAAATGCTAGGTAGAGCTGTTTAGAATCTTCTTGGTACTCCAACGGAAATTTTGCAGATGCCTGGACCACCGTCATTCATATTAAAGATCATGATACCAAGAACAGAGGTTACATATCTCTGGAAGAGTTCTTAGTCTGAGGTAACAGCTTAGTTTCTGACTACTGCCATACATCACATGTATGACATGTTATGTGCTTATGGAATGTTTAGTATGGACATGTGTTGGCTCTCTGTCACATGGTGGCGAGGCTGGTCAGATGATGGTGCTCATGTATCAACAACATTTCCTAATTATTCATATCTGTTGTTTTTTTTTTTAGCTTGACTGTGGGGACCTAGATTTACTATTATAATGTAGGCAACATCGAAAAAGACGCATATACAACTGACAACCAATACATAACTGTAGAATCAATGTGTAAGCAAACCTACAGAGCTCACCTTTTACTCCCCATTTCACTTTAAAGTAGATCCAATCCTACTCACAGGCAGGAGAATATCTTAGTATAGAAGTTGAATCATCGTTCTACGCTAGAAACAGGGAAAATGCGGTCCATTACAGTCAAAATTCTACTGTTTCTATACTACTTAAAATAAACTGGGAACAAAACTTATTATGCACAGTTACCCCAAAGTTCTCATGCTGTGTTGTAGATATTTGAAATACAGTGAGTTTTTCATGCGAAGGTATAAAATTCTATGTTCTCACAGCAATTTGTCAATTTACTTTGCACAAAACAAATCTTCTACCTCAACCCTTAGCAGCCTCAAAGTAAAGAGCTGTCCCAGATGCATGAGTTTATCTAAACTTTCTCCATATACTTCTAGCTTAAACACTGACTGATAACCTTAACTGAGTTAATTAAAATAGATTAGTGTGTGTGTGTGTGTTTTGTTATAGCAAAGCCACATCTACTGTGCCCACCAAGGGGAATCGAACCCCTGATTTTAGTGTTGTAAATCCGAAGAGTTACCGCTGGCCCACCGAGGACAAAATAAATGAGCCAAAAGTATAGAATTTTTATAGCCACAGGATGTTAATGGCGCTACAGTCAAATAGGAAAACGCCGATCTAAGTCTCAGTGTAGAACGATAATAATAGTAATTTATGAATAAGGATAGGCATTCGTTTATTGATGGACGTGTGGTTCATAAACCTTTTGATTTCATTTTTGCTTATAAGCATAGGACACATTTCTTTTTCCCAGGTATTTAAAATTACTGGAATGTGTTTTTTGTTGTTAGTTTTACAAAAACTAAGAGTCTTGGCCTATACAGTTTTTTTTACAAAGTAAACTCATAATCAGTTATACTTTATAATTTATTATTTATACTAGTAATATTAGTATATAGAGTTTGATCTCACTTAGTAATCACCGTTGCTGGATGCTTCGGTAATATTACATTTACAGACTAAGAATATTTATGATCAAAGTTTTTTGTTACACAGATTAGTTCCTGAACGTAATATGAACTACTAAGCCTAAGCTAGGCGTATTCTATTCTATTACATTTATGTAGCGACTTTATATCTTTATGTAGATTTCGTTTTGGGGGATTGGCACTGTCAGTGTTATTGTATCAAGTATTATATAGATTTTTGATAATTTATCAGTTAGACTCAGATCTCCAACTTGCCTTCTCTTTTGTTATCATGCTTACTTTTAAGTTATAAAATATTTCTAGTGTACTGTTGATCAATTTAATTGCTTGTAAACGGTTTTTGTTGTTTTTTACTAGTATTAGTAGGCCAAAATGTTTACCATATCACTACCATTCAGACCTCTGCCGGTCACATATATGGTAAAGTTATTATAGTAACTAACTTCTAACAAGGATTACAGCTCTTAAATTATCCTAAAAGTAAAAGCAACTACATCGTACAAACTATTCATTGATTTAAAGCTCTTAATTTTTGTATAACCTACAGAGCATCATGTTCTATAACTTTAATTTATAAACCATTATTTCAAGTGCACAAACATTCTGTTGTCAGTTTCATTGAAGATGCTAAAATCTTTAATACAAAAATATTTCTTTTCAATTTCATGAATATTCTAGAAATACAAAGAAAAAGAAAATATGATTCTTTGTTCATGGTAATATCAGAGACAGTAAATAAAATAGTAGGCTATTATTTTATTGCAATTAAATAATAAATGAATTATTCTAAATGCTGTTTTTATATATTTTAATATTTCTTATAGCTGCAAGTACTATGGCATTTATGCTTCTCATTCATAGTGGCTATTAATTAATCTTTTGTGTTATAATTTCAGTCACATTGTGCTAATATATTAAGAGTAAAAATATGAAAACCAACATTGTTTTGGCACAATAAATTGTAAAATCTTTATTATTAGTTACAGCCTACTAGTTTCAATAATACAGTTACCATCATCTGTGCTAGTATCTACAATATTCTACCTTTTATTGTGCCAAAAAATATCAGTTTTTGCAATTTTTACTCTTAATAATCATTTGTATTTTGAAATTGTTCAAGTGTTCAGTGAGTCCTGTATACGTATTTAAATACACATTTTAAAAGTAAGCCAAGTTTATTCATATTTTTTCTTCTCCACAACCCCCACCATCACCACCTTCAGTGTTGTGTGCTACAGCCTCTTCCCTTGTTGTTTGATAAATGCATGTGAATGATTTCCAACTAACATATTTGAGGGTGTTATAGTTTGCTATGAGACAGTCTCTGCAACAGGGATTATCAAGTAATAAAAATAATGTTTTTTGTTTTGTTTAAGTTATTGCATGCACACTGGTTTTTAAAAACTGTGAATATATTGTTAGCTTCAAATTATTAGGCATGACAAAATAAATATCTGTAGATAATGCTGGCTCATTAAAGACTGACCATATATCTGGTTCTTAAATATTGGCACATATGAAGATTTACTTACAATGAAAGGCAGATTAGGTTTCACAACAAAAGGTTGGCTACTCTTGGCAGCAACAAAATGAATAGCTAAACAATAAACAGCATTGTGTACATGGGCATAGACAGGCTGGGTGCCCACATTTTTTAGGGTAGAAAAAATTTTGTTGTTATAATTTTACATATTTGGTAAAGTATGAAAAAGCAAAACAAATCATGCAAATGCTGGTAGATGGCTGCCATGCTGCTGATAAGGAAGAACATTATTTAAAAGTATGATCTATGAGTGGGTCATTTTTGTCATTTTCTGTTAAAAATACAATAATGCATATATGCTTGTAACAAATATGCGCTGACACATGCCTCATTATAACTTTGCCTAGATACAAGCCAAAAGTACATACTATAATAAATTTGTGCTGTCATTTTTTTGCCTTGGAGTTGGAGTTCATATATTGCCAACAAAACAATTGTGATTACCAACTAAAAGATCCTACAAAGTGCTAATCTCTTCTAATCAAAGTGAATCAAGTTTTCTACAGTGTTTACAAAATTAGTAAAATACACAATAGGATAGCTTCAAAAATGTTAAGAAGGAGATGGTTTAGCAGGTGATAACTTGAAAGGTTAAAATAACTTAAGTGTTTTAAAATTTAGCTTTAGGGGAAAAAAATGTATGTAGTCTTTCATAGAACTCAAAAGAAAAAGATTAAATTCAATTAGATTATTCTCACATGAGACGAGGATAGTTAGAAATTGAAAATAGTAATAATTGGAAACACTAATTAGATGTTGATTAGCTGATTATTTTGTGAGTCATGACACTTATTGATTAAACTGAACAACATTACATTAATCAAAAATAATAGCAATATTTTGAGTACTTGGATAGTTGGAATAATTAAAGACAATAATAATCAGAAACACTAATTTTGATTAGTTGATTATTTACATAATGTTAATTGATTTGATTGTACTTTCAATTAATTGGTTATTTTACATGGCACTTATCAATGCAATTGATGCTCATAAGTAATAGGTTATATCAATTAATCAGCTTAATTGCCCAGCTCTAAGAATAACTGGTACAGAGGTTTAACTACCAGTTAAGGTTGTAATCTACTGGATATTAACCAATGACTGGCCCTATTTTAAACTATTATGTAAAATTAACACACAAAAAATAATTTTTTGCCATTTTTACATTGCACTTTATTTAAATGTCTCACAACTAATAAATGTTACAAAAAATTTAGCTTGACACCACAAAGAGCATTTTTCCTTCTGCCTTCCCACATCCTACCTTTCATCATGACTGCATATTTCAGACAAATCTAACTTATGTAATATGCACTAACACATGTACCATAAGTGACAGAGGGGAGTATAATAGGTGCCATGTATGATATGCAAATATGTAAAGGACCTTTGGAAATTTTGAGCCACATTTTGTTAACAACATGAGTTCGAACTCAACAAGAAAAGGCTTTCAGTATTTCAGAGGTAAGTAGCAGTTTGAATTTCATCTTAATTTGAAAAATGTAGAAGTTAATATCTGACCAAACATAGCTCTATATCTAGCACTTTTTAGTATGTGGCATAGTTTTCTTTTTATGCTGTGTTAGATATCCCTGAGAACAGCAGTATGTTTATGGACGTACAAGACTAAAATCTGGGATTATTCCTTGCAATGGGCACAGCAGACAGCCCAATGTGGCTTTGCTCTAAAAAAAACAAATGGTATTAGATATATAACTATAAAAGGCAACATTTACAGTAGAACTGAGAGATTAGTGTTGTTTGCTAATTGATTAATCAATAAGTCTACTGTACTGGCTCATTTCAGTATCAAGTGTGGTTATTTACATACCATGCAATTGCTAACTGAGAACATTTATATACAACTGAAGAAATATGTCTATATCAGATTATGTGACTGGTCATTTGGTACTTGATTTGCATAAACATTATTTGATAATAATAATTGTGCCTTGTTATACATAGAATATATAAAAATCCAATTATCCCCTTATTATTTTGATCAGTGCAGATAAAAAGAAGGTAAGGTGTTCTAAGATGATTAAAGAAATATGAAATATATTATTGCATTGTTTTTATTTGCCATTCTCTGCAATTTTTTTTTAGAGATGTTTGTCAAGATCTTGTATTTTACATGAAAAATAACAGAAAGCTTTATATAGAAATATTATCATTCAATTTTTAAAATGTTTTTCAGGACAGCCTGGCTAAGTTGATTTTTATTTATACACATTCCTGCACATGTATGTTTTATCAGAGTATATGCTGTTAACATGTGTATTTGGGATTTAGGTTTCCAATGCAGATGAAAAATTTAGCAGTTTTTTCAAAAGTAGTCACACCAACAACTGGGCTGTCCTAGTGTGTACATCCCGGTTCTGGTTCAACTACAGACATGTTGCTAATGTTCTTTCCTTCTACAGAAGTGTGAAAAGACTTGGGATTCCTGATAGGTAATTTGTATTTCATATTTTAGTAGTAAAAGTATGTTTATTCAATGTTTACAGTATGGAAAATAACTTTTAATAAAATAATATAAACTAACATGGAACATCATATTTTATATTCATGTCTCAGCATTTGCAACTTGAAATTTACGTAGAAGTAAGCTTGATAAGCTTCATCAAGAAATACTTTGAAATTGATTGAAATTCTAATAATATATTTTTAGATGCAAGTAGTTACAAGAAAATAAGGTTATAGAAATGAAATATACTATAATTGTTGCAATATTCAATTTTTATACATTTCATATGTAAGTAAATTTCTTTAATGTTAACAAATAGAAGTGTAAAATTGAAATAAAAATAACCATTTATTGAAGAAAACAGGAGAAAGAAGAAAGGCTGTCATTTGGTGTAGGACTAATTCCTTGTGATAGGATAAGTTGACAGTAAAATAAACTGAAAAAATACATATTACTATATTTAAAAAAATTAACTCAATTAAACAAAAAGTAATTGATTAGCTCACTATAAGAAAATGGACACATATAATCAATAGACTAAACACTATGAAGATTGAAAGTTAAGACAACGGTGAAATTTCTACAGAAATGAATGTGGCGGAAAATACCAAAACTGCTTTCATAGTTTATGTTCTCTATGTATACCTGATCAATTGCAAAATTAGATCACTAATATCTAGATTCTAGAAGTATCTCTGCTTCATGTGGTGGTCACAAAGCTTTTCCACATACACAGGATAATGTGAGACATAGTACAACCATCCCATGAAAAATGAGAGGTATTCCTTGACCTCGATAAACTGGCATATGACCTTGATTGGCTTTAGCATGTTCCAAATTAGAACTTAAATTTAAAAAGGCCAATATTTACAGGCAAATGCAATATTTCTCCACCATGCCAAGTTTGACACCTGAAGAAATGTGAAAAACACAGAAAAAGTTAAAACTGTCTATATCACTGCTTGGGACCCACAAGAATGTATCATTTTACCAAATCACATATAACTTGGCCAAAATATGACAAAGTATAGACCAAAACCCCCAAACTATGCTTTTTTTTGTGAGATATGACCCCTACCCTCCCAAAAAGACTCAAAATGAGCAAATTCAATCTTTTTGTCACTGTGTTTCGAGTATGAAACTTATTTTTGTGCAAATTTTCATCTTGATTGCTGTAAATATGACTGCACAGGAACCCAAAATATACATTTTTGAGTTGCTTAACTTTTCACTTTGAACTATAAATTCCTTCAAAGAGGCCTAAATAAATAAAAAAAAAATTGAATAGGTATCTGGGCATATTAGACCAAGGTATAACCCTACCAAGCTTCAAGTCAATCCACAAAGAAAAGGAAAGAATGCAGTCAATTGAAAAGTGTTTGGAAGAAGAAGAAACAATAGAAAAACAGTACGTCTTTCTGCAGAGACATAAAAATATGAAACGTCAGATTTTGAATATGACATACATATTGTAGGAGAGTAAGATATGTGATATTATGATATCACTGTAAAAAAAAAAAGACAAATTGTCAAGACTTGAGAGCAGTCATGAGTCTTATTGGGTCTTCAGAAATGTAATAAGTGACTATGCAAAATGTATAGGGCTTTATCTCTATTGTTACGATACCGTATATTTGTAATATTTCTGTAAAACTCACTTGTGAGGTGCTGCAGGTGTATTGCCTGATCAATGACGTGTAACTAACACTTTTTTAGCATGTGTACTCTCTGTCACATTTTTTGGGAGATTTTATATAAAAAGATTCAAGTTTCCTTTAGAGAGAAAGAAGTGTTTTTTGGACCTATCAAGAAAGAGTTATTTTTTTTGTATTATACTCTTTTGTAAATTATTGTATGTAAGTTAATATTTGATTTTTGTGTTTATTTTATTATGTATAATATAACTTTAAAACTACAAAATTGCAGAGTTGTCATTTACTTTTGTCTTTATGTAGTATACAGTATGGTAATATGGGATCTTAACACTACACATATATAGGCAACATTATATAACTCATAAGAAGTGCTGTTTTTCACTTTCTTTTCCTCATGAGTGGTTAATATCCTGTTATTTTAATATTATTCCACTTTATTGTATGGTCTTTTGCATGGTGGGCTATTGCAGATATAAGTAGTGGCAAAAAAATGGAAATACCAAATGAAAGTCACTTAACCATTTCAAAACGAGTCACAGGTGAAAGGCATGTCATCTCATTTGTTGACTCGCATTCAACATTTTATTAAATTACTATTTCATGAATTTATGTCAATAAGTTTGGTATCAAACTGTAGATTATAATTCAAATTTTAAAACTATACATTACTCAATTTGTTAATTTAAAAGTAAATATTAAAAAACACAGATAAACATCAATTTTTTGTGTGTCACGTGGTATGTTGAATGCAGCACTGGTTCAAATTAGATGTTTGTGAAGTCAAAATACTAAGTCTGTAGTTTCATACAAATTAGAAACTCAAATTACAGATATTGACAAGCTAGAATATAAAATAAGAAGGTCTTATCTTTCCTATTTGCTAATGTAATAAATCAAACACAGTGGTACCTCGCTCACCTCTTTCCATTTTTGGAAATGCTCCTTTATATACACTTACTTCTATATATGACATGAATAACCAATCGGAAGTTCAGAATATCGCCCTAGTGGTTTTCTCAGCCTTTCTAACGTAGCTAGCACCAGTTCTTTCAATTGAAACAAGATTTCAATGAGGTAGGTTGTGTCTTTAGTCTGCTCGAAATTTCATATTTTTTTAGACCCAAATAAAGCTTAGTTACTAAGCTTGATATATTATAGTAGAATTTTATGGTATTAATGTAGTAATTTATAATTTTTTAGTTATTAAAATGTATATATAAAAACCTAAAAAATATTTTATTTCATATCCACCATGTGCAAAATTTCTAAAGGCTTAGCAACCTATGTCAAGCAGCAACCGAGTATAAAGGTCATAACTAGAAGAGATAATTATTTGCTTTACTTCTATATTTACTGTTCTTTGTTTTAGGAAGAATAAGTTTAAGAACTTATTTCAAAATAGCAATAAGCTATATACATATATAATGTATAATAATTGAAATGTGACTGTATTTTACAAAATACTAGTCGATTAAATCACAGCCAAGACAAGTTACTTTGTACAGACCAAAGGTCAGTTATATGTTATATGATATGGTAACATGAGTGCACGTGAGTCACGTCATTGTAACTTCTGTATTGTTAGCCAGGCACAGGTGAAAGGTCAG
>NW_013665883.1:22593-33720 GCF_000517525.1 Limulus polyphemus
CATAAAAAAATCAATCAATTCATGCCTAGTTGATGGAAGTGGAAAATGCTCTCTGAGGTGTCATTCCAGAATATCCCATACATGCTCGATTGGGTTCATATCTGGTGACTGAGAAGACCATGACATATGGATAACATCAGTGTCATACTCCTCAAAAAATTGGGCAAATACTCATGCTCTGTGGACAGGGGCATTGTCATCTTGAAAGACACCCCCTCTCTGCAGGACAGAATTGCTGTAACATTGGGTGAAGATGATTACTCAGTACCATTAAGTAATGATTAGCATCAACCTTGCCTTCTAAAGGTATGAGTGCACCCAAACCATGCCAGTAAAATGTGCCCCACACCATTATGGAATCACCCGAACACTTTACTGTTGGAACCAAGCACTTAGGGCTGTAGAGTTCTTTAGGTTGGCACCACATGTGCACTTGTTGAGAACATGGTGAAGGATGATTCATCTGACCACATCACATTTCTCCACTGCCCGGTAGTCCATAGCCTGTGCTCTTTGCACCACTAGCCACACAACTATGCATTGCTAGGTGTGATGAGTGGTTTGTACACTGCAACCAGACTATGGTATTCCATTCAGTAGAGTTCTCAATGAACCATTTTTGATGAAACTGGCTGCTCTCGCCCCAGGTTGAAATTTGCGATCAGTGGATCTATGGTTGCTTGCCTGTTTTGTCTTGCAGTTCGAATTAATGCACAGACATCACAAACTTGGAGTATGCGCTTCCAACCACTCTTGCCCTTTGCCGATGATGTATTTCCCTCAGAGTTCCATGCTGACATCACCTTAGACACTGTTGCTCATGAAACATCAGCAAGTTGAGCTGTCTTGGTCACTAAACCTCCTGCCAAACATGCCCCAACAATCACCCCTCTTTCAAAGTCACTGAGGTCTTCTCTTGAAGCCATGCTAACCATGATTATAGGCAACCAGATCAGTCCAGCATTTTTATACATGACCCTATGCATAGTGGGATGTTATTTGCTTAATTAATGAATGAGCCACACCTGTGTGGTAGCCTCTGCATTGTATATACCTCTTGACCCACATTTACCTAAGTGTTTCCATTTTTTTGTCCACTATGTGTATATCGGTATTATCAAATCTCTTATGTTCCTAAATTCTGTCTTTTGTTGGTCTTTTCGTTTCTTAAATATATTGGAATACAAATTCAGAGGGCATACTGTGAATTGTGTTTTTTCTTCCTTTGAGTCTTAAGGTGGGTTAGTGTTTACTAACTGCAGTTATATTATGTTGTGGCTTCTGAATACTGTTCTGACTTTGTTGTTTACATATCTTGTATATTTTCAGAGACATCTGTCATAGGGTAATAAGCCTCGGTCTGTAATTTTCTTCCTGTTTATTCTCAGTATTTATCTTCTCTATTTTTTTCTATATCAATTGGTCTGGTATCCATTGTTAAGGAGTGTAGTGTTGTGTTTTTCTACCATATTCTGTTTGAATGGATTGATTTATAGTCAAGATATTTACCCATATCTGTGGGTTTCCTATGAACTTGTGTGGTATGTGAGTTATGAGTCTTGGTAACCATCATGTCAATATACACACACACACACACACACACACATGTTGTTAGTGCTGCATGATTAACTTGACTAATTAAGATAATCAGTTACCTATGAGCATCAGTACATTTTCAGTTGGTATTGTAAAATAATCGATTAATAAAATTTAACATGAATTTCTAATTATTACTATTTTAGATTGTTTCAAGACTCATGAAAGTAATCGATTAGTTGAATGTAAGTGATTAATGAGTTTGATGATTAATTGGTTATCAAATACTACTGATTGCCCAGCTCTTAATATATATATATACTTATATAAAAAATAATTATCACTAAATAAACTTCATTGTTACACATATTAAAGGTTGCTCTAAGGTTGTAAAATTTATCTAAACTGACCTGATGTTTTTCAGTTTCTAAGATAACATTTGCAGACAATCTTCCATAAAGTTTGTTTTTCAAATTGTGGATTTGTTATGTTTCCTTAACTTGACTAATTTTTTGTTTATTTTTATGATTTTAAAAGAATATTAAAAACAGTCTTTTTGTAAAACTATCAGTGTGGTTTATGATTTAATCACAAATATAAATATACCTGTTTTACCACCCCAAGCCATACAGTAGATTTTTATAGTTGTATTATTTAATAAGTAAACTTAAAAACTGTAAAGGAATGATGCAAATGGTTCAGTTGTAAGAATTATATCAGTTTATTACTACATACACATAATAGTAACAACTTAAAACTTACAGTAGTGTACAAGTAAGCATTGAACATTATAAATATTGAAAGATTGGTCATGAATTCTACCAAATAAAATATTATATTAAACCATATGTAATGTTTTTCTTTCCACAGCCAGATAATACTGATGATCGCTGATGAGATGGCTTGCAATGCCAGGAATCCTCGACCAGCTACCATCTATAATAATGCTCATCATCATATTAATGTGTATGGTGATGACGTAGAAGTAGATTACCGAGGATATGAAGTACGTCAAATTAAACTAATATTTGCTTATGCTTTTTAATGGAAAGTTCTGGCTGTTAAGTTTGTATTCTGTAATGTGTTGTATTATGTGTTTTTACAACTGTTATACTAGCTGTACTTATATGTAACATAATAGGATGCTGCAAATAATATTGTTACATCACTACTACCATGTAGAATCATGCTTACATGGCTTTTGGACAAGATTATGAAATAAACATCTTAAGCTTTACTACAAAATTTCATCATTATTAAGTGAATTAATTATGTGGTGTCTGTTAAAAGTTATAATCAACCAAATATTTTCATGCTGCTCTTTCAAACAAATGCATATATAGGTACCCAAGTGTGATATTCCTGCCAATTTACCTTTTCTTTGTATTGCCAAAATCAACTAAACCTGTTATTTTTTTGAAAGAACCATTGAGCATTTTACTTGTACGTGACTTGGGTGAAGTTGGGGGTTTGCAGTATACAATGCTAAGTGTTTCTGATACATATATAATGTTTAATTGCACTACCCGCATGTCCAGCATGAAATATTGTACAATTGTAGTGTCTAATATCTTCTCTGGGGAGAACACTGATATTAACTGAACATTGAGTCTTTTTCTACCTAAACTATCTGGTAATATGTCTGTCATGAGTAGTAATTAAATTATGATTCCTCTCACTGCATTCAAATCTTGGTATAATCTTCATACTAGTTAGTAAAATGGAATTATCAGTGAGTTTCTTCTCTGTTTAGCAAATCTTACCATCTAGCTGGTTAGCCATAGATTAACTATAATGTCATCAATTTAAAATATTTGCCTTTTGAAAATTGTCATGAGACAAAGAAACTAGAAAATTAGGAGGAAAGATTACATGTACATTAGGGATGTGAGAAATATCCACTCTGATCACTTATTGCACTGTCTGCTGAAAGCTGATCCAATCAGAAATTGAATTTGCTCTAAGTTAGGTAATCAGATTGCATTCCCATCAGTAGGTTATATCACAATATTATGCAGGCATGATACTACTTGCACAGGTGCCATATATAATAGGTAATTCATTATCATCATCTAGCCTACTGGTTCTCTCTATTAGCTTTTAATGACTGTAGCATTTTCCCTGACATTAAACATTACAGTAGCAGCAGCTACTGCAAAGGTAAACACAATCCAAACAACAGTCTCAGCAGAGGATATTGTGGACGTAAAGCATTGTCTCATGCAGTCATTTGCTATATTCCTGTAAAGAGCCTGCAGTTTTCAGTTATTTGTGCGGAATTGTACATCCCTGTATGTACCCTTATTAAATATTCAAATGCAGTAACAAAATAACTAGTGTAATGATATACTATATAGAAATGGTAGCTCATGCATGTGGAGCCTCATCTACTATCCAATCCAAAAATATCCAAATATTATTGGGTATCAGGAGCTGGATGTACAACAGCTGATATCCAAGTAAAACTACTATTTGCCCCATCCCTACCCTTAAATTACTGGCTTGCATTTATGCAGATCTCTACTAGTGGAGATCATGTATTACATCATATTGGGTACAAATTCGATGACAAGGAACCCACTTTGAGACTAATAATGCTTGGGGATGGCTCGAATGGGTAATGAAGATAAAATTTAATACAAGTTTAACATAACAGCAAGTGTACAACGTTTTGACAAGGTTTTTGTCATCATCAACAGATTTCTGTTTGAGTCATAAACTTCTTTGTAATTGTCTAACCTGTACATAGACTACTATATTGAGACATGAACTTTAATTGCATAACCTGTACATAGATTACTACATTGGATTGTGTACTGTCTTTTTTCACAGCTTCACTTGTACATAGATTTCTGTTTTGAGTCATAAACTTCTTTGTAATTGTCTAACCTGTACATAGATTACTATAATGAGTCACGGACTTTTATTGAGTGCCTAATCAATACATATACTACTACAATGACTCCTGAATTACTTTTAACTACTTAAGCTCTATATTTATTATGTTGTACATACAGTATACTAATGATGAACACATGCTCAAAAGTATCTTTTTCTTATTGATAATGAGGATAATAATGGGAATGATGTATTTAATCATAATACAAAATTAGGGTGACATTCGTGACCTCAAAAACTTGTATTGCAATTCTCATTCAAAACATAAACAAAAGTAGTTTTACTATAAAACTGTAATAGAAGAATTTCAGTTGTTTTCTGTAGTTGGTTTACATTCAATTAAAAAGAAAAAAATATCTTCTCTAGTATTTCAGGATATATTTATAACTTTGAAGTTTAAAACTGTTAAAGTTTGTTTGCAAATGTCCCAAATTTTATAGTTACGTAGTTGTTATAGAAAAGTTTTTAATCATAAAAATGTCCTACTTCAAGAATATTATTAAAGAATACTATTTTTTTTAGTTTAGAAATTTTTGTGGATCGTATTTTAAAAAAAAGTTACTAATAGAACTTAGTAAAAGTTATTTTTTATACATAGAAACATTAAAACTAATTTGAAATGAACTACTAAGTAGTCATAAGTAAGATTTTCTTGTTTTTAAAGGTGACTGTAGAAAATTTCATCCGACTCCTTACTGGCCGACTTCCACCAAACACACCAAGATCTAAACGTCTACTAACTGATGAACACAGTAACATTCTAATATATATGACAGGTGAGTTATAACTTAATACATGGTGTTTGTTAAAGTTAATTTTTATTGATATTAGAGGAAAGATATAACCTATAGAACAGTGTTTGCTCACTTGGATGATTTACATGTAATTTTGTTTCTTTCCACTGGGCAGCACTTGTTTTAATCCAATGGTAAATTATAACTTTAGTAAATCTCTTTTTTTTTTCAGAACTGACAGTAACTTTATCATCTTTGTAATAGACAAACTGTTTTCATGCAGTTGGTTTGTTCAATTATCTTGTTGTATAACGTGTTGTGAAACTTATGACATCTGCAGTGATATCAACTCTCATTGTTGAAACTAAAAAAAAGATTAAAACTTAATTGTTTAAACAGACTTTCTATATGGTATTTAATTTTCTCTATGTACTTTCAGAAATCGTAACTTTCATATAATATATTTGTTAGTTATTTAAAAACTTGTTTTGAACACTTACAGTTATAATTGTATGTGTTTGATCATGGTTTATCTGAATGCCATTAGACTATCATAAATACAACATGTAAAGTAGTTCTAACTGAATTGAATTAGCTACCAGTATTATTTGATATTTTGCACTTGTTTTATAAAAGCCAGTCTTCTAAGCATTTTACCTTTTTCATTTTCTTATTATTGACCAATCATGTTTTCAGGATCCCAAGTTAATCTTTTACATGCATCAAAACACATTTTACAATTTATGTATTGCCTTGTGTATCTTTTAGCATATGTAACATATTCATAAATTTAAACGTACCATATTGCTGTATGTAATTAATGTATATTGTATTGTTTTTTGTAAGCTTGGCATGTATAAGTTCTGCAGCAATGGCTTATTTGATACCAGCATTGAGCCTGTGTCTTCACTGAAATCTCACTCTGTCAAATTCCATGATTATTAAACCTGTGAAGGGTATAACCACCCTCTACTATTTATAAACTTAACAGATCAAATTTATTTATTAAAACAAACGTAACTGTAGTACATGTTTATAGATGAACATCTAAAAACAGTCTCCACCCAAGTAGTATATATGGTGTTATTAGTGATTCTTAAGAACTTATCAACACAATTGGGTCAAAGTGAGTATCACATGACATTTTACAGTGTTACATTCAAAATTATTAAACAACTTAATATTGAAGTATGTCAGTAAACTTTGCATGAATGTCTAGTTATATTATCTAAGGTTTAACTGCTTAAGTTCTAAAAGAAATATCCTTAAAAAATCTCTGTCTTCATTTTTCTATATCATATGATGCATCTGAGGAACTTTCTAACTTGTAAGATAAGCTGCTGTATTTTTAAACCAGTTATAAATACAAACTGTACATAATTATCTCCTACCTTCTTGAATTTGCTGAGATATCAATAAATTTGTCAAACCCACCAAAGAAGCCCGTCCCTCTCTCTCCCTCTAACTTACAAAATATTTTGCTAATCAAATATACATGGAAGATGCACGTGTTTATAATCAATAGAAATATCAGGTTCTCCTCTATGTAAATCTTACAATTATGCATTTAATTTTGCTACTGAAAATGTTAGTCTAGGTCTGTGAGTATATGTTAATAAATTTTCTCTCACTGTGTTCTCGGAACTGGGATTATGATAAACTCTGTGGGAAAGTAATTGTGCAGTACGAGCTTATTTGCTATCAACAGTGTTGCATAAACAGTCTAATGGCAGGAGTGATTATTCAATGCTTTATAATCAGCAGGTTTCTACTTCAACAGTAAAATAAACATAGGAAATAGATGTGAAAAGGTTAGAAGTAGAAACTCTCAGAAGTACTTTGGAACTTCATGGTCAATATTAAAATGGATAGAACAGTACTACTCACTTTATTTTGCATTTTCCAACCATTTAAAGGTTTATGGTGGTTATGAGGTTGGTTAATTTGATAGACCCCATATAGAGTTTGGGTAGAGAAAATAACAGATAACATATAAATTTCTATATTTATTTAGGAGGTTTTAAAGACTATGAAAGTGAAATCTGAAAATTTTCAGATGAAAAAAAAGTATTTTTAATCTTAATATGAAAATCACTCGGCATTCAGAGCTTGTTTACAGTACAATGGTTGCAATGAGAATTGTATAAAGAAATAAAAGTACAAGAAAATGTTTCTGTTATGGCTCTGTACAGAGTCAGGGCCAATCCAATAAACTTAGTAGGTATTTGGATGTTAGTTATCCTTCCAGGGTGGTCAGAATTTAGAGGTATAGGTGTATAAAGTGTGTAAGTGCTTCTTAACATACATATGTAGTATTATGAATTACTCATAAGTACTTAATTTTTAGTTATTTTTCTTCAAACATAGAACAATAAATATAAAATCTACAGGTAAGCGTAATTGATTTGTACTGTTGCATCAGACTATCTAAACCTCACTGTAAACCTCATTTATTTTCTCAAGTGGGGAGAAAAGATAAATTCATTTTTGTAGATTTTAAAGATGCATTTTAGAAAACCAAAAGTTGTCAAATTATTATACAGGTACACATAAAATCACTATAATTTATCTGGCTTTCTAACTAAGCTATAATTGGGTTAAAAAAATCTCATTTGTGTTCAGAGCAACAACTTAGTCAACAGACTTTACCATTTCAAGTTTTCCTTCAAGCCAATTACAAATCAGATTTACATAGTTTGGAAAGATCTTTTACTGTTGGTTATGGATATGTACTTAATAGAAGTGTGCATGAATAGCCCAGATGTTTCAAAAGAATGAAGTAGTGAATGGGGCTACCCTGTAGATTTTCAAAATAACTTGATATCTCAGCAAATATAAAGGTAGGATGTTCTTATTTTACATTCCAGCTTGTAAATGTCTGAAACTTGAGTTTCTGATTTGTTAACCATTATAGATGTTGTATGGTAGGCATAATAAAATATAAACTGATCAAGAAGACATGCCATATGGCATACAAAAAAGCATATTTAACATTTTGGTAATATTTCTTTTCAAATTAAGAAATTAAAACGTATATTAAAATTTGAATTTTAAGCTATGTTGGGATGTCAATTTTATTCTCATACAATGATAATAAAATTGTTTAAATAAATTTTTCAAATATCTCTAAAATGTCATGACATGCACCTTCTGACCTGTCTACAGCAAGAGGGTTAAACCATGTAGAAGACAAAGTACAGTCATGTAGTGTATTTAAGTCAAAGTGTGGTCACATTACATGCAACCTATGAGTATAAGAGCCATTTTCCAAAATCCTTTAAAGGAGTTTTGAACAAGTTCACTGCAATGCTGTCATTGGAGCAAAGAAATGATATGCGTGAAGCAGCAGTGTGGAATGTGTTTGTATGATTAGAGATGATGATCATATTGAATAGCTATTATAAAAAACCTATCCTATTTTTCAGCCACATGTACCATAAAGTGTGAACATGTTGTGATCATGACACGCAATACATCTGTGTATGTTGTCCTCCTTTGTGTTCATTACTTTCCTGGATATAGTCATCTAAAGAGAAGAAATGATTTTTGAAATACCTGTTATTTGATATGGTAGCAGTAGTAGTGCTAAAATGTGAAACTTTTTTGGGAAAAACAAACAAAACACTCAACTAACTGTTCTTATAGCTTGTACAGTTGGTGATAGCCTTCTTCTTACACTTAGATGGTCCCAGCTTTAGATGTTTCTCAGAATTTGTAATTCATTAGAAACAATGAAAAGGCTTAAATTGAATGCCATCTGAAGAGGAAGAAGCATTAAATAACCAGTTTTTATGTTTTGTATAGTAATTGTTGAGACTTGAAATATCTTTTAAATATTTGTTAATAGCTGATAATTGTTGTAAGATTATTCATGTATCACTAGGACCCGGCACTAGACTCACAATCTGAGGGTCACGGGTTCAAATCCCCCTCATATCAAACATGCTTGCCCTTTCAGCCGTGGGGGCATTATAATGTGACAGTCAATCCCACTATTCATTGGTAAAAGCATTGCCCAAGAGTTGGCAGTGGGTGGTGATGACTAGCTGCCTTCCTTCTAATCTTTCACTGCTAAATTAGGGATGGCTAGCGCGGATAGCCCTCGTGTAGCTTTGCGCGAAATTCAAAAACAAACAAACAATCATGTATCACTAATATCAATGTGAATTTTATTTTTGTAAGTTTTCTGAGTATTATTCATACAAGTTTGAAAACTTTGATATGTAAATAGTCTAGTTGGTATTTTTTTATAGTAACCAACTCAGTGCTTAAATATGGAGAAACTTAAAACTATTTACTTTATGGTCAAATATGATACAAGTTGTTTTGATGTGTTAACTATTATTAATGTATGAACTGTGGTTGGTTTGATTAAACTTCCTAGTAAGCGGTAAAACTTTCACTTTTGGTTTGTATATTTGTACATATATTTAGGTCATGGTGGAGATGGGTTTTTAAAATTTCAAGATGCAGAAGAGATCACAAATGTAGAATTAGCTGATGCATTTGAACAGATGTGGCAAAAAAGAAGGTATGACTAATAGCTTGACAGTTGTTTATTATTTCAGTTCAGTTTGTGAAACATAACACCACATGTGTCCAATTGTTCCACCTTGCTACATCCTGGTGTGTTTAATTGTAATTATTAGATACTTCATATTTAAATGATTTATCAAAAGTATAAATATTTGTTTATAGACACTGCTAGAGGTTTGTGTTTTAATTATCAATAAAACTGTTCAAGAAGATGTTTAAATTGGAAAATTATCCTCTCCATTGATTAATCTTAATCAGTTTATATTTGTAGCTTGTTGGTGGTCTATCTGGACAAATGTTTTATCTATGTATTGAATTTTTAGTTGAATCTATATTTATGTAGGATTTGACAAATACTTAGCGTTTATGCTACTAGTTTATTCTACTGAATTATCAGTAGACAGACTGTTTTAAAACATTAAAAATAAATATGAAGCCCAATCTTTTCATTCTGTCTGTTAAATAATTCAACAGAATAAGTAGCATAAATGCTACATATTTGTCAAATCCTATATAAATATTGGTTCACTATGTTGAGTAAAAGCTAAAAACACTATACACCATACATGAAATTCACCACTACAAGAAACCTAGTCTTGTTTTTTTTCCAATTTGCCTTTTCCCAGGGTCACTGATGAGGGGGTGAAATTCCCTGAAACCAGTATAACTCAGTAACAAGTGGTGAATTGAATAAAATAGTACCAATCACCCCCATGTCTTAGGGCCCTACCAAAACTAGGAGGTTTTGAATTTTGTGGGGTAGACATTTATAACTAATCTACATTTATAATATTTTAGTACTATATCTGCATTTTTTTTTGGTGTCCCTATGCTTGAGACACTAATGCCTCACTCAGACTAAGCTAAGTTAGCATATTTAGAATTACATTTTGAGAATTATATTAGTTGTATAGATATCTCTGAAAGCCACCACTTAACTTCCTAAGTATGTCTCTGTAGAAATAAATATTTAGAGATTGTGGCCCTACTGTATACATTATTATACACATTAACACTGCCTCTTGCTAGATATGCATTTTATGTTGTAAATTTATTCAGGAATTTGTCACTAAATAATCGATGTTTTTTATTATATGTGAGTGTATTTTACAGTGCATATGATATATATCAGATAAAAAATACCCTTTTTTTTTACATCTAACCAAAATTTTTCTTTCATAACCTCATCTCAGATATTAAGAGATTTATCAGTCAACTATTTTTTTCACTATAATTTTTTAATAGAAATTATTAATGAAAGGAATGAATAAAAATTGATACATTGAGAAAATGATATAATAATATTATAAATATTGTGTTTGCCAAAATATAATGCATCTAAATAGAGGTACTAAACTAAAAAAATGTATTTAACATTTAAATTTTTTTTTTACTTTACCATATCATATACTCTATAAGTTTT
>NW_013665883.1:33737-48944 GCF_000517525.1 Limulus polyphemus
TTTTTTTTTTTTTTTTCCACAATCAGATATCATGAAATTTTTTTCATGATTGACACTTGCCAAGCAGAATCAATGTTCCAGAAATTTTATTCTCCTAACATCCTGGCAGTGGCAAGCAGTCGGGTTGGTGAAGATTCTCTATCAGTAAGTTTATGTAATACTTAACAAACTAGATCATTTCACATTCAAACAAACAAATACACCACTAGTGAAGTGATTACTCTTTGTTAACATAACTTATGACCAAGTAAGCAGTCCATGAAATTATCCAATCCTCATTTTGTTAGTGGAGACAAATGAATACTAGGTCAACATATTCCAGGTTCTTCATAAATACATTTTAAAATATGTGTTATTGGGCTAGAAAGCCAATATAAACATATATCATAGCTTGAAGAAGATCTAATGGTAAACAGCCACTAACATTAATTTATGGGCAGTGTTTTATTATTGACAAATTTATAGAGATAGTTGGAAGTCTTCATAGTTATCAAGTAATGAGTTTCCATTTGCAAATATTTTCCACGAATTGTCATCAAGAAAAGATAACAAATGTTTACAATTTGTAGATATTAAGCATGGAGTAACGTTTTATTGTAATGCTATAAAAATCATAAATTTCCAATTTCATATCTAAAGTATAACTGCTTCATTAAGGAAGGTACTTTAATTTTAACTGGGTTTCTCTTTTTTTTTTAGGGGGACAAAAATGCATTGAATCTTAAACATCTCCTGCCCCAATGATTTACATAAAAAAATGCCTTATACACATGAGCACAAATATGTTGTTATATTTATATGTTTTCATGTATGAATTGTGGCATCGTGCAAGTACTAAGTTACTATGTAATGAATATTGCAGATAATATATCCTTCTTAACTGTAAGTCTGTCACTTTTTAAAATGAATTATAAAGTTTAATATTAAGCTTAATCTAGTAGATGCCTGTTAAAACAATTCAATTGTAATTTTCTTAAAAAATAGTGATGAATAAATGCAAAATGTGCAGTTGATACAATGCCTTCAATCATAGCATATATGCAATATGATTGTCTAGTGGGCCATTTACAACCATCTTTTGTCATTCCATGTGTTATTTTAATAAGAAAGATTGCATTGTGTTTGTTTTAAAGCAAATGAGACTGAATGCAGTGCATTGTTGGCAAAAATGTTTGGGTCTCAATGTAATGGGTACATCCAGCACAATAGAACATTCATATTTGTTAAGTAGCTGCTGGGATTTTTCCACTGGATGCTACCCTTCCTTGTCATTTTACTGAGTGCAAGAAAACACTGCTACTGAAGTATGCATTTTTGACAGTTGTCAGTTCTATAAGAAGTGTCAAAGGGGAGATATTCAATTTATTTGACATGGTACAATAAAATCATGCATGTATATAATACTGACATGAAAAAAAAGTAATAAAAAAATTATAAACCAAACAACAACAAATACATACTCAAACACATTCCTCCCTATAAGCAATCTTTCCATTCATGCTCCTATCTTCTACTTGTATTTCTTTCAATCAGTCATTCGAGAAACTCTCGGTGTTTTTCTGAAATTCCCTCACAAAAAGAAACATTTCCATTGTTAATAAGTTTGTTTTTTTTTCTTGGTTTGACCATTCAGCATATACCAAGACTAATGGATTGATGTTGATGTTAATATGAAATTTTAAGAATTGCAAAAAAATTAATAATTTTCTATAATGTATTCTGGAAAATAAGCATTTTGATAACTTTATTTCTACAATTAACCATTCAGGAGATACAAAGCATGATAGACATTTGGCTATTATATTTATAGATATACTTTCAAACTGCTTTTAACTTTGAAACTATTTAATCATTTTTGTTACTTTTTTTTAGTAAATTCTTATTTACCGTTTAGCAATTTACTGCCAAAGTTAAAGATGGTATGATTTATACTCCTATATGCATAAACAACTGTACTGCATTTCTGTATGAAAACCAATAGCTTAACATTAGTTGATTATCTCCACAAGAGTAGGTATAATAACTTCTAACCGAAAGTGTATGGGGTTGGTCTGTTGAGCCCCCTATTGGAGAAGGAATGTTGATTATAATTCCAAATTTACTACATGTATCTACACAAAATCTAGCAGACTTTATTCAAATGTACAAGTCTGTTGTACACAAAAAATCAGATGTGTTACAAACACATTGTACTAAAGATACATCTGTGAATTGCTGACATAAGTCTGACTCTGACAAGTTGGAGTGTAAGGTGTGATGTTCATGTGAAGAATAAAAATACTTTTGTCCATCATACAGTTTGCATATTGTATTTACATAATCTCTCAAACCTCCAAAATGCTTATATACAGTTTTTTTCTGTACCCCTTTTTATAGGATCTAGTATTTAATATACCACAAACTATTGCCAAATCGGCAATGTAGGATAACATGAATAGCTGATAACCCTGACATCAAATATATAATACCATGTGGAAAGGCACTCTGTAACAAGTTATGGCATATGCACTTTGACCCCTACCTGTGCATGTAGGGTTAAAATGAGTTTAGCAGGTTTGGATTACACTTGTTTGTAGTGAAGTACATAATTAACCTAAACAAGTAAAAGTTCACTTTTGTTCAAAATTTTAGGTAAAAGGAATATCCAATTTGAATTGTATCTAACTAAATAACGATTTAGTGGTTTCTATGTAGATTTAAAAACATAAACCTATTGGGAGTACAGTTTATATTTACTAGCTAAATAATCTAAACATCTACAGGTGTTGTGACTTGTAAACCTCAGATCAGCGTGAGCTTGGTCAATATTGTTTATTTTATGTTCAGAAGGAGAATGTTCTAGATGGTTATGATATAGTGACTTATATATGTAAAACATGGTCTTATGTATTTCAACTTGTGTCTATAAATGGTCTAAAGAACTAAAGATTTAGTTTAGAGAATGCTGTATGAAGTTTTAAGTTAAGTTTCATTATGTTGATTTTTTTTATCATTGTTGACCAATTTGTTCAAGCATTTTAATGTTGTAGCACAATGAATTTGCCATGATAAAAACTTTAGAATTTATGATTGAATGCATATGATTGTGTTTTAGCACCATGGTGACTCATCTATTGGGGTCTATGTTATTGATCGCTACACTTATTATGCTCTGGAATTTCTTGAGAAAATCAACCCCGACAGTGCAAGCAACATGGCAGAATTTGTGAGTTATGTTGGTACTTCATTTGTAAGAATAGTGAGACATTCAGGAAGTACAAAATTAGTTTTGATTGAAATTGCATAGCTAATTTATTGAGTTCTGTAAAGTATAGAAAAATGCATTATGGTGTGTGTCATTGTTAAAAATTGATAAATATATGTATAAGAGAGAGGATGATGACATTAGATTATCATTTATTATGTCTTTATTTTTATGCCAACTTGTCAAATTTTGCAATTTTATTGATAAATACATTTCCTTTAACAGAAGAAAGTAGCTATAAGATAAGTTATATATTAGCTTTTTTTTCTTTAAAGCATAGTAAACTATATTTATTGTACTTATAAGACAGGATACTCCATCAAAAAGTATCTGAACAATTGACCTTAATACACTTGTTTCTGTATTTGGGATGAATATTTAATAAACCAACTAAACTAGAGCAATAAAACCATAAAATCTTGTACTCAAAGTTAACTAAAAAAAGGAGTTTAGACATTCATGAATCAATTCCAAAAAAAGTATATATATAGTTAGTTAGTTAGAACATAATAATATAAAATTTGGCCCAAGTAATTACTAAACCTATAACTTTACAGCAGAGAAATGTTTTCAAGGTTTTTTCATGATAAATTCAGACAGAAAGCAGTGAAATATAAAAGGTAAAATCAGTTAATATACTTTTGTAAAAGAACTGTGTAAGTCATAGTTACTAAATTACATTTAGCAAAATGAAGGTGTAAATGATTCTGAATTTCTTTATCTACAGACTTACAAACAAAATACATTTATCAACTGACCCAGAATTAACAAAGAGAAAAACCTCATAGACACTGGAATAGAATATTGAAAAGGATAGATTTCTGGTAAAAAAGAAAAGGAACCAACATTTCAGTTGCATGTGAATTTAAATACAAGTAATAACTACATCACACAAAAATTTAACTTAAGGTATATTTCCTTCAGACTGTGAACTTTTGTATAAACATTTTAGAAATGTAGTTTCACAAACTTCAATAAAGATACAATAAAAAATTTTCTATGTGAAATGTACAGAGTGTTAGATAATGGTGTTAGGGTTTGAGTAATATATTCACATTTAATAAACATGTAATATAGAGACAAGTTATAAAACTAAATGATTTTATTTTCAAACATTATAGCCACATTTCACAAACATACTATAAACCCATTAACTGCAGATGATGGGTATTTCCGTCATTAAAGTTCTATGGCCTAGCTGTGAATGACGGAAATATCCGTCTGTCGCACATATATAACTATAACTCTATGCAAATGACGATAATTACCATTTTATTGTGATTGATGGCAACTCAGTTTTATCTGCAAGTCAGAAAATGGCAACTGAGCTGCTCCTGCTGCAGTTAATGGGTTAAAACCTATAAAAAAATTAAAAAGTTGAAATAAATATACTGTTGAATATTTTCAGCTGAAACATTTTTAATCTCTAAACAAAATTTAGAAGAACAGCAAAAATATAGATATTCTAAGCATTTTGTCTTTAGCTGGAACGTTTAAAAAATATTTTACTTTTCCACAGGCAGATCCTGTTAGTAACCAATTGAAAATTTCAGTTTTGGTTGATTTAGTAAACTTGTAGTTTTACCAATAAAATTACTTTACAGAACTGTTGATAATAACTATATTTTAAAAGAGTTTCATCCAAAGATACTGATTAACATATTTGATACTTTGTTTTTTTTATCTCCAACAGCTCAAGGTTTGTCCAAAACGAGTTTGTATGTCAACTGTGGCCTCTCGAAAAGATCTGTTTCGCAGAGACCCAAAAACTGTTCCACTAACAGACTTTTTTGGAAGTGTTAGAAATGTTGAATTGACATATACTACTGTCGATCTTCCTCCCTTATCAGCTAAACAAAATGATACCAACCATACATTAAGGTAAGTAAATACATATCAATTAACTGTTTTGGGAAATGTTCACCTCTACATCTATTTAAGAAAGTGGTAAAGAACTGCTTATTCATGCTTTTTACTTGGCAGTATGAACTCTTCATTATGACTGTACTCCATGTTTAAATCCACAAATTGTGAAGCAATTAATCAACTAAAACTTATTGGTTGTCTAATGGCATATAAAAAGTTAATTCAGTTGTCACTGGTATTTTTTAAGCATAAATCAATAGAGTTGTAACTATTCATTAATATATTGATGAATCATATTGCTTACAGTTCTTATGTGTAGGTGGACTAGAGTTATTACATAAATAACACAAGCTATATTTGAGTAAGAGACTTTTAGGACCAATACTCCAGATGGCAGGAGTTCTACTTTATGAACAAGCCAGCATACAACAAAATGGTTGATTATCTCCAAATTAGTTGCCGCCCAAGACATAAATAAAAAATGTGGGAACCTTTTGCATTTAAATCAAATAAAAATGAACACATGGCATTTTTGCAAGTTCTTTATATTTTAATTTTGTTACAAAGTTTTGTTAGTTTAAATTAATTTATTGTTCAAATATATCAGCTTTATTTGGATTCAAATGGCAACTCACAGCTTTATAAACCATTATGTGTTACTTCATTTTATTTATATAATATTAACTGTTTGTATAGAGGTCACTACTAGTAATGTACTGTGAGACAGGTTCAGGAAAAGTAGTCCCTGCCCTGCCTTACCAAATGACCTGTCCTCTGCAAAGCAGAGGGTAGATCTGATTGCCTGGTTTTGACAATCAGCCTTTATTGGTCAGATAATTATCTCTACAGAAGATCAGCATTTAAAAAAACAATAAGGATCACTGTACCATGAGTAATAATGGAATGCCCTTAACATTTTTAGCTCCTGTAAGTTCTTATCTATAATCATATTGATATGCTTCTTTTTTTCTTTTAGTCAGCAGGTAAAAACTTCAAAAATATCAGATTAAAATAACAACAAGTTTTTTTGATTGGTATATGTAGTTAATATTTATATATCTTAATTGTTTTTC
Organism: Limulus polyphemus; assembly: GCF_000517525.1. Classification (NCBI taxonomy): domain Eukaryota; kingdom Metazoa; phylum Arthropoda; class Merostomata; order Xiphosura; family Limulidae; genus Limulus; species Limulus polyphemus. Next base: position 39,921 of record NW_013665883.1, read on the forward strand.
TATTTTGTAGAAGTAACAAACCACAATTAGAAGAAAAACAAATGAAGTACTATGTGGATCAGTTTCCAGAATGGGTTTTCAAAGAAAATGAAATTTAACTTATTTCTTTATCAGTTTGGTCACTGTATAATGAGATAAACATGGACTACATGTTTCAATCCCTCTAAAGTAAAACTGTTTATTCTTAAGTACTTCTATTTCTCTCTGATATATAATAGTTTGATGATTAAACATTTTCACTCTCAAAAATGAATGTCAACCAAACTATCTTATCAATGTTTATTGGCTTATTTGAAAGGTTTAGTTACCTAGAGAAAAATATATTTAAATGAGAAGTCAAAAATTACTTTTAAAAACCAAAAAAAATATTAAAAAGCAAATTAAGATTTATAAAATAATTTTCCCATTTTGTTAAACTGTAAATTATTAATAAGCTTACTTGTAATGAAAAAAAAAAAGCGGAAAGTAGAATTATGGTGCAGGAAATAAGCAATGTATGATAATCATTATTCTTTATAGCCATAGAACTTGATTGTTTTAGTAATGCATTTGCTAAGTATACAGATGAAAATTTCTTTTCACTCTTATGATAGGATGAACTTTCTACTGGAAGTCCAGTGTACAATCTCCACATATGTGTAATACATATATATATACCAATAATGGACTGTACATTATAAATTAATGCCATTTTTCTCATTTCACTGATTCCATTATTTTTGTTAATAAAGCCATTTGTGTCAATATATATATATATATATGTATGTGTACTGTTTAGTAGTTTTACAATTACCAATAAATGCTTGGGTGAACTAAATTTAGATATATGATATGTATTTTTGTTTGCACAAATGCTTTATAAGAAAGTTCTTCCTTTGAAACTTTAAAATTTTTAGATTAATTTTATTCACTACTGTCATTTGAAGTAGAGAAAGAACAAGGTTTTCTTGGTGTTAGTGTGTCAGATATTGAAAAGCTGGCTCTCACGTGGACCAGAAAAAGCTAAAAACATGTTTTAATTTATTAACACCTTTATCAAAGGTTGCATTTATGTCACGTTCCTAAATAAAATTCCCCAAGTTTGAAAACTATCTTTCACTTTTGAGGATTACGAAGCAATAAACATTTAAACATGGAAGAATTTTGCTTACTAATTAAGGCTCTGAATAACAGATGGCACAACCCTCCCATAGTCACACTCAACTAATTTAATGCAGAGGTCACTCTAACTAACAAATCTGTTTCCCATTTCCTTTATGCATCTAAGAAAACATAACTATAACACTTATATTTAGTTTAAAAGCCAAAATATAAAGGTCCATATATCTTGAGCTAATATGATGTGGGGAGAGCACAGCTTTGCATGAAATTCAAAACAAATCAAACCAAGCCTTGCTAATGCAGGTGTAGACCCAATAATGGGTGTAGCCATACCTAATAAATGCATCACTTTTAAGTATAGCAACAAGCCATTTTGTAAACCCCAGAGTATTTCTTTTATCACAGTAACAACATGATTTTTCTCCATCACTTAGATATTTCACGTGCTCCTGTACTAATTATGTATGCCTTACAATATTGCAAAACTTAGGTTGCTTATAGAACACTATTATTATTGTTTATCTAGCTTGTAATTACCACCTCAATATCAAATTAAATTATAATGAGAAATTAAGATTAAATTAAGAAATGTTGACTAATTAATTTCAAAGATCATCTAAGAGAGAGAGTAATCAATTTGATCAATATTTTCCACAGAATGACACACTGCCTTATAAAGTTAGAATTTTTCTCCCACACAACTTATATAAAATACATAAATGAAAGTGACAATTAATGAATTTTGTTTGAAGTAGTAGTTATGATAAAATTATTATGATGAATTTTTATTTCTCCAAGAAAATTTTGCCTCTCAACTTGAACAACTTCTATAGCACCTTACTCACTTAGACTGTGAGAATAATAAGCTTTAGTTATTAACGTTTTTCTGTTTAGTTTTTATAAAATAATAAGATTCCATCAATTTTGAAAATAATATTTATTTATGATTTTTTTTATAAAGAATATCTTGTTTTAATAATTATTGTTACTATTGGAAACCTTACTATCAAATATCTAGTTTATTAGAATGCCAGGATGATCTTTGTTTGCTTTTACACCAAAGTTTATCAGACTCTAACTTGTGTCTCCCGAATGAGTCCACTGACATCTTGATATAGATTTTTTTATTTGTTTTTGAGTTGTTTCTTGTTCTTTTTATAATTTATTTAAGTAGAAAGTGATGACATACTTATTCAGTTATACGACATTCAATAAATTTATTAGATTTTCAAAACAAACTTTGTGAAGTACTATATAGAATATTTGCTAAACAAATCAGTAAGAGTTGGGGAAAGACAACTTAACTGGATTGTAGAGTGGCTGGTTAAGAGAAAGAAAAATTTCATATAATGTATTAATGGGGTCCAGTTAAACTGGGTATTTATTACAAGCAGTGAGGCTATTTGTATGGGTGGGCTAGACAATTAAGAGTTAGGACAGTCATTTATTGTAAGATCACTAACTGAAAGGAAGTAGTGATCCTTGATTTTCACTTGCTTATGACACAGTTAGGATTATTTGTTGATCATAAGATTAAGGGACGTTTGCTTTCTGAGCTATCAAACAGAGTTTCATTAAAGGAGATATCTATTGGATATGAGATGATAGTTGCTCAATTATCAGGCTGCAACAACTGAGCTAATGGATATAATGTGTAGTACATCAACAGTTTGTTCAATTGAAGATGGTAGCTGTGGGAGTTTGAAAACTCGGTTGAAAAGTGTTCTGAGCTAGTAGATAATATGGTAAAGTACAATTTATGCACTACATTGTGCGATTACCACATGATTACCTGAAACCAAGACAGATGGAATGAATAGATGTAATACATAGAATATTAATAATCTGAACAACTGTCACTAGAAGTTCTAAAACTCAGCTGAAGAGGCTATGCAACTTTTTGTTTTCTGGGCTAACGAGCAGCATTTAATGATATAATATAAGGTGTACATGTTGTGATTGCCATTTGATTTAATTCATAAGTTAGGATGATTATCTAGTTGAAAAATTGATGACTGAATGGGCATTGTAACTGCTTTCTGAGCCAATGAGTGAATTTTCTGATGTGAAACATTATTTGACATCTTGAGAATATCACTCCCTTGATCTAGCTGAATAGCAAGAACTCCATGGAGCATGCCGCATAGTACTTACTAGATTCTCCCCTCCATACCTGGAGATTACACTGATTCCATATGCATTGAGAAAGTTGTGTTTCCTCTGAGTGTAGTAGTAACAGCACACGTATTAAACCTGGCTGATGAGAATTATAGTTGTCTTAGTTTGGTTGAAATCTGCCAGTGATTGTTCATTTTATGATGCCTGAAATGAAAAATAACTTGAGTTTTATTATTCTTAGATGGCAGCATATTTGGGACCATTGCTGCAAAGAAATAGTTTGGAAGGTTGTGGAAGTGAAATGAAGTAATTTTACAGGGAAATCAGAGATAGTTATAAGCTGCTGGAGTATGTGACAATGTGTAATGGCGATATATGTATATAAATAAATATATGTGTTTCAATCCTGACATTAAAATGTTCATCAGGAGTGAATTTTCATACAAGAGATAATAGTAACAAAGCGACTCTCTCTACATCTTAGAAAAAACACAGTTTACCTAGTATTTTTTATAGAGTAGTGCAAGATATTTTAACAAACCCAAAGACTGTAGAGGGTGGAACTCCTAACCATACCACCCAAAGTGTTAACAGGCTACCCACACGAGAGAAGATTCCAGTGTATAAGTGACACTTCCAGGAGATAGTCATGAGTTGGTAACATTTTCACTAGTAAATGAGATTTATAGACAGTGAGTTAAATATCTTAATAAATACAAATTTGTGTTTGGTTGTAATATAATATTTTCACTCATAGGCTGAAATATTTTTAATAAGCACATAATTTTACTGAATATTTCCTGGACATTGTTTCAGTACAAGGTTCAGTACTTGGGAGAGGCAGAAAGTAACAACTGCATAGTGAAAGCTTTGTAAGTTGCACCAAAGACTAGTACCAAACTTAAAACTGAACAAAGTTCTCTAACGAAATAAAATAAATGTTAGTGGATCTTATTGGTCAAAAGTAAAGGTTGGCATCACCAAACCCAAACCAACTTATGTGTGTACGAACCAGTTGCAGTCTCAACACCCATTCCTTCCTGTTAGAATCAAGCTCTATCCACATAATAACCTGATGGGAGGCTATGTTATCTGTTGTCCTGTAAGTTTAAATGTGTTGTCAGGCACTAGGGATACATTTCTACAACCAAGATAAGGTGTGAGTACACATGAAGCAAGTAGAAATGTTATTCCAATGTATAAAGTTATGAACCCATGTCAAAAGGATTTTAGAACATGTGATGGTTGAAACCCAACTCATATGCATATTTTCAACCTGCACATCTAGCTAAACTTTTGACAAGTTGTAATTAACCTGACATGGCCTTTGAATCTGAACTTTTGCTACTTAAGATCGAGTTCTTGCTTTTTTTTAAATTTAACTAGACAGTGGTTATCCTGCCTTGTTTCCTGAAATTTTCCAAAAATCCCCAAGCTGCATTATGGATCATCAATACAATGAAGACCAGTATGCCTAGGACTTCTTCTACTGTGAAAGAGTAGACTACACCGAGCTGATGTTTACCATGGCTAATCCCATGAATAAAGATACAATGCTGGTCATTGCATCAGATATGGGAGAGCTTACATAGTCTGTGGTCAAGTTGGCCTGAAGTCTTCAAAAGTCAAGCAATGGTAGGTCTGGCAGTAATAAAGCCTCTACTGGACGTACTGGTCACAAAGGGAGTAACATCATTAACCACTTCATTTACTCCAGAGGGATCGCGTCTCCACACTATTTCTACTGACACAACCAAAGTGGGAGCCAGAAATGGCAAAGAAGAAGAAGATGGACCTGCTAGTAAGGGATCACATTGGAGTTTGTGACATGTCAACACAATAGAGTTGCCAAATGTGTTTGCATTTTTGGCAGGTGCACTACATTCTTAAGTCCAAGAAAACCTTTCTGGAGCTTGGACCTTTTTGAGGGGTGACCTGGCATTGGGATGGGACAGATTTCTAGCCACTGCTGAAGTTCCAACCACCTGGTTCAATGTCTCTACCACCTCAATGATGCAGATGAGCAAGTTGACTCATGGGTCATCACCACATTTGGGAGTATGCAGTCAATAAGGAGCCCTGACTGCAGTGGAAAAGCAAACCACCATCCAAACGAGACAAGTGGTTTATGCATCAACAGCCACAGAGGCACCACTAGCCAAGTGAACCTAGGAACAAACCCAAAAACTGTTGAGGGTGTAACTCCTGACCAAACCACACATAGTTTTAACAGGCCACCCATACATACTGGAGAAATGGAACAGAGCCTCGTGCTGCATCTGAGTGAGTTGTAAATTTTTATATTTACTTTCATCAACTTAAGTGTGTATGTTTATATGTATATATTCTATTTTTCTTTAATTTTACAAGAGTTTTAGTTATGTATGCATGCATGTACATTTGGAGTTTGTCTTTATTTCTATCTTAATTTCTATCTTAATTTTGTATAATTTTGGTATGATTTGTACTGGATTTTATCTTAAAAGTATTAGTTGTAGTGCAGATATGCATTATTTTAACCTTCTATATAATTCCAATGATTCTTTTTTTATGGAAAAAAGATTTCTTTATATATGCATGCATACGTTATTCTTAGAATGTATTTAACTCTCATGTATTTTTGCATATTAGAGTCATAAGTATGTGGAGGGTTTATATACATATAATGTACTTGAATTATGTTACATTGTACTAAATCTAAGTATGTTAATGTGACTATTTTTTCACTTACAACCTTGTTAAAGAGGTTTTGTTTTTATACTGTTTTTTGAAATAGTATATACTATTGCTGTAATATAGCATATTGTGCAAGGTCAGTAACAGCAATGTCTAACACTAGTAAAACAGATAATGTCTAGAGGTTATGGCCTCACATATGCTACATGAGAATGGCCAGTCACTATAAATAGATTGGATATTTCCCATAAAGTAAAAATGTTAAATTTAAACATTATTAACAGGATATCGAGTTAGTCAGTTGATAGGAGGTCATCTTGAGGAAGAACATCTGTTGAACAATTCACAAGTCCAGTAGCAGACAATTGTCTAGCGTCCAGAAAGCAAGTATGCACACTGTGTTTGTCCATTGAATTAAATAAAGATTGCTTTTTTTTTTGTATAACTTATTGTGTCCACTGTTTATTTATTTACTTGAACTCAGCCTAGTTAAATTCAGGTTTACTTCATAGTTTATCCTGCCTATCTTCCTGTTATAAAGCAGACCTACCTAATACTGTTTGAAAAATCAGTTAACCTAAGGACACCACATACATACATACATACATACATATATTAAATAGTATAATCAGTGCAATTAATGAAATTACCATTACAGAAAATTGGAATATAATGTTACAATTAGTAGTTGATTACATCAGGGGTGCCACTAGCAACTGAGAAGATTCAAGCCTTAAGCCACAAGAGACAATTACTACTCGAAATTATTAAAAATAGTTGCAATGTAATATGTTATTGTTTATGTAAGATAGATTCAAGGCACAAGGTGTAGGTGGGTGAACAGTGATGCCCCTGGAACTGTCACTTATTTCTCTGTCCCTAGAAAAGTGAGACAACACTTTTGTTTGCTTGCTTTATAGTTTGCACAAAGCTATGCACAAGCTATCTGTGAATAGCTGTCCCTAATTTTGAAATGATAGACTAGAGGAAAGGCAGTTACTCAAGAACACCCAATGCCAACTCTTGGTATACACTTTCATAGTTGAAGAATGGATTTGACCCTCACTCTTATACTGCACCCAAAGTAGGGTGCACATATTTGCAGCAACTGAATGTGCACCATAAATCCTCGAAATAAACAGTTTGAGCACACTAACGACTAGTCCACACCTAGCTCAATACCAGTATATTCAAAACTTGTTTATCCTAATTCTGGCTTTCCATCTGTAAAAACATATATATATATATATACATACACGAATAAATCAAATATCAAAACCAATTAATCTGTGAAAAACAACAAACATAACAAGGACTTTTTCAAGCATAACTCATATCGTGTTCTATTTATTAGCATACCAGTTTAATTAGATAATCTCAGGTTCAAGCCACCTTATGCTGCTTAACACACTCCACACTTTTATTTATGGAGTTTTATAACTGTGAAAGTCAGTTATACTATTTAATCAAATGTATGGAGGGGTGCTTTTGGATACCTGCCTTTCTTCTGGCTAGTAGATCAAACTTAGGGACAGCTGTACCTGAACTCTAGGGGTCTCTTAAGTTGGTCTTAGAGCCCACATGTGCAGAAGGAGCCAGGCATTCAGGTTGGAAATTTCAGCTGTCAATGTATTTTCATGTCTTATTATGTTTAATTCATTGATGGTTGTTAGAAAAAAATATAACATAAAAAACACTCAATATGTACATAAAACTTGTCCAACTCGTCTTTTCTTTCGATTGTGCACAGACATTCACACATGCGGATTTTTGTGTATTATTTGTTTATTTTAGTTTTCTTGCAATGCTACACAAAAGACTATCAGCACACAGTCGTGCCCAGTTTTGAAACTGATAAATTAGAGGGAAGGAAGCTAGTCAACAGCACCCACTGAAAACTCTTTGTTACACTTGTCCGACTGAATAGTAAGATTTGAACATCACTGTTATAACACATCCATTGCCGCAATGTGTGTTTTTGTAGCAACAGGATATGAGCCAAAAATCCTCTGATTATCAGTCTGAGTATTTTAACCACTAAGCCACACCTGTCCATTCTTAACTGTTAGAAACCAAAAAATAATTGTCTGGCTTAGGACTAACAAGACATTACAAAGATGGCTCTCATGATTGCTTTATCTTACCCTCTAAAAATTGCCTCAGAAGCTTATTAATCTTAATTATTTTTCTCTCATTCATATTGTCAGGAAACTTACTATAACTTGTTGGCTATAAATGTAATGATAAATGAACAGCACACATTCCGCTTGTTTTAAAATAATATATTCAAAACAAGTTAAACATATACTTGGAGATGGCTTGAATGGGTAATGAAGAAAAACTTTAATATAAGTTTAACATAACAGCAAATGTACAACGTTTCGACGAACATTTCCTTCAAATAGATGGTTTAAGTATGGGCAATCCTGTTTCGCCCGTTCTTGCCAATATATTTATGACCCAGATCGAAATACAAGCCATTCATTCTGCGCTTCATCCCTCACTATACTGGTAAAGATATGTCGATGACACTTTTGCTGGTTTCACTTCTACAGAACACACACTAAATTTCTTTGAACACAAATGCCATTCATCCCAACATCAAATTTACCATAGAACACGAAAACAATAAACAGTTATCTTTTCTTAACCTCAACATTATTAGATCGGACACACAGTTTAAAACCAAAATTCACTGTAAGAACACACGCACACACCTGTCTCTACATCCCCTGGAATTCCGCTCATGACACCACACAAAAAATCAATACAATCATAAACACAGGCACAAGACTCTGTTAAACGGACTACATAAATGAAGAAATCAACCACATAAAGCATTCCTTCATTCACACCAATAAATTTCCAACAGCTATTGTTGAAAAACTCTCCAACATTCCCCACAACAAAACTCAACACACGAACAAAACTGATACTAACAAACACAACAACAGAACATTACACTGCAGTTTACCTTTTGTCCCTGAAACCAGCTCAAGAATTATTCACACTTGGACAAACCTAGTCATTAAACACAATATTCCTGTCAACGTCAAATTCTCTCGAAAACCTGGCCCTAAATTAAAATCGTTACCAAACAAAAATTATTTAGAATCACACAATACCAAC
>NW_013665883.1:49866-54637 GCF_000517525.1 Limulus polyphemus
CAATCCTGAAAAATATTTGGGGGTGCTTAACTTTTTTCCAGGTGTATATATCTGTGTCAGTGTAAATTACTTGTATCTGATGATGACAAAACCTTGTACATTTGCTGTTATGTTAAACTTATATTAAAGTTTTTTTCATTACCCACTCAAGCCGTCTCCAAGCATTATTAGTGTCAAAGTGGGTTCCTCGTCATCGAAGTTAAACGTATGTACAAAAATTCTTTATACTATGTATATCATAGTTGTATCTTAAATACTATACAGTTCTCTTCTTCTTGTGAAAAGTCCACTTAGGCCAATTCAGTTGGCAAGCCGAACTATTTTTCTCTATTTTTATCTTAAACGCTATCAGTATATAATTCACTTATTCATTTTCTTCTCTCTCTCTCCTTTTTTTTTCTTTTACCACAACAGTATCTGTGTGTAATTCACTTACGCTGTCATTGAGTTACCGCAGTTGTATCATGAACTTCCGATACTCGTCTGTTTTTTGCACAGGCAGGTTCAATTGTTTCAGAACACCCTTTGACGAAACAAATTATTCTCCTAAGATGTCAGAAAACTGTTAATCGCACTTTAACATATCAACTGTTAGGTTATTCACTTCTACGACAATTAACTTCACGTTTTTTAACCTTTCTCTGACCGAAACTCTCTTGCACTCGGTTTTACTTTTGGCTCTCTTCCAGCTCTCTAGTTTCTCGCCTGGTCGCCGCTATTTATATCTCTCACTGAGGCGTACTAGAAATCTCTGTAATCTCAGCATCAATAACTTACAAACACAACTTCCAATAATCTTCTGCTTTTAACTCATATTATAAAAAAACTAAACAATCATGAAATAGTAACTCAAAAAAATTAATTAATTAATACTACCTACGCTAAATAGTATTTTTATATCATGACATATATTAAATGAGGCATAACAATGTTGGGTGAACGTCTTTCACCCTACATCATTATAGTAAAGCTTACCAAGTTCTTGCTTAAACATTTTTTACAGTTCAAAACTGTAAGCTAATAGTGAATTTATAATATTCTCAACTCTAAAAAGTTTAGTATTAGGATGGCTAACTCGGATATTGACAAGTATCTGATACAGACAAATATAAGTTTATTCTTTTCGAGGTATTACATATTTCTACATCTGTATTTTTCGATTATGCTACTCCCCAATAGTTCTGTAAGTAAAATATAATCAGTGATGCATTCATTGTATGGCTGCTATTCAGATGCTTTTTTTAAATATCCGATATTACCTTTGGAAGACTGGTTAATCTGGTTGTGATTCTTATTATTAGCTTGGTTACAGCTCGTGAATGACTTCAGAATAGGTAGTTAGACTTGCTAGCAAGAGGTTCTAAGACATTAGGTATTGAAGTCTGTTTATCTCTAATCTGCAACAGGAAAACAATACACAACTCATAAATATGTAATGAAACAAAACAAGAACAATACTCTAAAATATAAGACAAGTGACCCGTGACTTCTGTGCCCCCCCCCCCCAGTGGCACAGCGGGTATGTCTGCGGACTTACAACGCTAGAAACCGGGGGTTTCGATACCCGTGGTGTGCAGAGCACAGATAGGCCATTGTGTAGCTTTGTGCTTAACTTTAAACAAACAAACAAACCATGGCTTGTGTGGAATTGTTACAGTAAATGTGAAAAAAACTTTTATTGAAGCTTTCTCTTGCCCCTGCGAGTTAAAATAAATTTAAAACAACCCGAACAAATTAGAATGAAAATCACTATAAAAAATTAAGTAACATTCAAGTGAAGCTTGAATTTTACTATAAATCTGCTTAGCTGAATACCCCAAACTTAACTCCCTCTGAAACTTGAATCTGTGATTACAACCAAAATGTAAACATATTACTAATACTTTCACTTAAGGTGTATGTATACACTAAACTCCAGGGGACTTCTAAAAGCTCTGGCGACCTTAAAAATGGAAACAAAGAAAATCAATAGAGACCTTCATTGAGACTTTGCTGAAAACTTACAACTCGCAAGATCTGTGAAAATTTCGGGACAAACCTGGCTTTAATTACAACAATAAATCTCTTAAATTAATACATTCGAAGCCCAAATCTGAGATTGGTCCCACAGTGAACGAGAGCGCCGGGTGTTTGTAAAGGGCATGGCTGCCCTCAGCTTTTATCCGATTCGCCAAAAAGAAAAACGACTGTTTTTCTAACCACGGATAACCTCTTACTTTCCAACACACCCAATGAAAGAAAAAGTTGAGTAACTTACTTGAGCGCCTCATTGCGTTCAAAAAGAGAACGAAAAACCACCCTTTTACCATTAAAAAAAAACATCACGTTCCAGTTCACCTGTTTGTTTGTTTTTTGTTGTTGTTTTTAATGCTAAAGATAAAGGATTTTTAAACTTACCAGGATCTTAATGGGTTGTGTGCAATATCAAATTTTAACGGGTTCAAAATTTACGCATTGAGAAAAACTAACATAACTAGACTTTTGGCATTTAGAGAGAGAAAAGACAGCTTGTCAACACCAAGCGCGCAACGAGTTTTTTCTAAGTGTGAACTCACTTTCAATCCACAAACTTCTAAATGATATCTCACAGTTGAAATAGCATAACATATATATTATAGATCAAAATACATATGGTTTTAAGAGTTTCTGTATAAGAATATGAGATCATTTTCTACTTTTGTCTTAGTTTCTAAAATTATTTATTTTATCTTCTTTTTTTCAAGAAAGCGATAGAATTTTTTCTTTTTAAATAATATTCGGTCAGTATTAAAAAACACGGAAAAATAATTTACTGAAAATAAATCGAAATAACTGAGCTCTAAGTATTAGTTATAGCAATGTGCAAAACGATAATTTATTACTTGCGTCAATACAATTATTACACATGCAGGTTGAATTTGTGCGCCAAACAAAGAATACTCGCAGATGAAACACTGAAATATAATTCTTGTTACGTCTCTGCTTGTTTGATAATTTCCCGTAAAGAATTCTTTCCGATGAAACTTCAGCGATACAAGTCCTTTCTTAATTAAAACTAGTTTATTCTTTCTCGTTACAAGCTTTGTAATACACTTAATTTCCAGTCACTTTAAACTTAACTACTTTTATAAACACGCTATAATTCACAGAGATTCACACATTTTACTTACGGTGCCTACTGCTCGCTTGATTCGATTATCAATTATTTCTCTTCAATCTATCTCCGGCTTATATACTAAAAAAAGGGCGTCTAGCAAATACTGGGATATTCGTGAGGTTCCCCGATACTCCTAGAAACTCCAGCGCGCATGTTCCCAGCGTCGCGTGACTTCGGCTGTCGTAACATTCTAAATGACGAAGTATATTACAGTAGTTACTGAGTGAATAACAAAATATAAATCCATTTATCATTGTTTTACAGTAGTGTACATTATAGATAAAGTATTCATGTATCTAAATATGACTTTTTCTAGTATATATTTTTTTGCGTGAATTTTAAATGTTTATTGCTGATAGAAGAGTTCGAACTTTCTAAGCTCTCCCATTCGTTGCGCGCACGTGGTCAACACCACCTACCACCAGCTCTTGGGCTACTCTTGTCAGTCCCTTGCTGCCCAAAATTGCGGAACGCTTTTGTGAGGCAACGAGACGCAAACTATGAATCTTTATAACGCACCTAGTGAGGGACATGCCTATCACTCCTTTCATGGTTAGAGGCTATGGCATATTCCCTTATCAACGGAGAATTAATCTGTGACAATGTATTTCAAACAATGCTTACTATAAGTTTCAGTGATGAAATCTTGTATTTTTAGTGTGATTTTACTACTGACGATAATTGTTTTAAATCAAAAATTGAAAAATTCATAAATAAATTAAGTAATCTTTAAAACATAATTTCGATATTGAAAAATGAAAAGACTAGTATAGTTTTATACCAAATTTTTTGGAGGTAGAATTTCTATTTGGTGGACTAAGCTGCGGGGCGCGAACCATGAATTATGTGATTAACGGTCTGTGCTCTTTCATACTTCGCTGGGTAAAGTATAGGCAAAGTCCAAACAAGATCTGTACTAATTTTACGTGACTGACATTTTAATTGTTTTAATTAATATTGTGATTAACTTACAATGAGATTAAAAAAACGAAAGACAATCATAAAACAAAGGTATTGCTTCTTCGGTCTTACCTCATAATGTGGTCCTATTGTTTGCTGTAATGCATAAAAGTTACAAATCTAATCTGATTGTCGTTTCAATACCTGTCATTAAAAATGTGTGTGTGTAAAGCTCCACAATACATGTATATCGTCATGCTACTTACAATATAAAATAACTGACAAGTTAGAGATACATCCAAAAAAAATGTATTAATGGGCGTTACTTTTTATGCTGGTTTGGCGATATAGTTACTGCTAGAGGCTCTAAAACGATCGTGTTCTCTACGTTTTTTTTTTCGTTTTTTTTTGTTTTTTTTTTCGTTCTTTATCAGTGGTGCCATTCAAGGTTACCTTATCAAACAACCTGGCCTTGACTGTCTGAAACCAAATTAGGTTCTCAAGGGCAAAGTTTGAAGTACTTCGTTAACATGCTAGATATTTGTGTAACACACATTAGGGACAAGCCATATATGTGTATATATATATATATATATATATATATATATATTCTACATATTCCTAGTTATGCGGCCGTAATCTTACGTAATTACTTTTAAAGGCCACACTATACAAAATGTTGTAATAGAAATGGCACCCAGACCATAATAGTAAACATAATATTTATTTAACCAG
>NW_013665883.1:54832-61965 GCF_000517525.1 Limulus polyphemus
TAGTTGTAATGAAATGGCACCCAGACCATAATGTAAAACATAATATTTATTTTAACCAGAATCATCACGTAGCCTATGCATATTTTAATAGTAATATAAAAGCATTTCTTATCAAACATATTAGGAGTGAAAATATGACTTAACCCCTTACACTTGATGAAGGAAATACTCTGACGATATAGCATAAATATTACCTAAGGGCACATTCATCAATCAGTGAAAGAGTTCTGTCCCATATTTATATATCTTATATTAATAAGAATGTTTATATCAGATACACAGCTTTCAAGGATCATTCGTGTCAATTTGTGAGAGTCTGTACGATCTAATGTAAACAGACGTTTTAAATTACTTTACTGAATCTACTTACTGAATATGCCACAATAATATGTTAATGTTGTATATGATATTAAAAAGAAGGGAAATGTTTCATAATTTTGTTTTTAACACTATTCTACATGTTTAAAATGGTATATTAATCACTCATGAAGTATGTTTAAAACCACGCTTTCGATAACCATTCGTTGTTGCCTGAATTGGTGTTTAGTCGTTGGGCAACTTGAAAAGGTCAGGTTCTCATTGGACCTCTTCCTCCATCTTTTACTATTGCTAAAATTTGTCAAATGCTACTAAAAGTATCCGTGCATCAGGTTTATATTAATCCGATAACCATTGTTGCATAACTCTTCAACTGTTCAAATTCAGAGCATTTTTCAAGTCGGGGGGGGGGGGGGCTGTTTTTCACACACTCCTCCTGCCTTCTTATATGATCTTGGCAGAACGTTCCAACGGAGTTCATAAAAAATTAGTATAAAGAGTTCCACTGATAAATTTCATGTTTACTTTAGAATATGTAAAAATGATAAATAAAAAAGTTTGATTTTCATAGTTTTGTTGTTGTTGTTTTATAGACGTTTAACAGCACTGTCTTGGCCTATTTTTTCATATATTACAGCATAAAAAGTTAACTTTAAGTTTGAAAAATGTAGCATTGCCTCCCAGCATATTGGGAAGGCACATAACTCAGATGTTATTAAAATCATATTTGTTATATCGAAACAAAAATCTGATCAAAGAAAGAATTCCTGTCAGTGTGAAGGTATAAGAACTAAGACAGACGAAATCAAACTCGTTTTATCAGTTATCGCAACAATGTATCTTATTGTACGACGACTTGAAAGATTGAATACCTTTCAGTTTAAGTGCCATAACTGATATAATAAACACTCTTACGTTTGCTTATTGTTGTACTGAGTTTATCGTTGGTCGAGTTCTTTTGGAATATTTAGTAAAAAATAATGTCAAGTCCAGTCCACGTAACGATAACAAATTGGTGTATTTCTTCTATGTCAGTGGTTCTCAACTTTTCTGAATCCACCGAACTTTTCTGGCGTCGAGTTGAATTTGTGTCATAGAAACCTTCACAGCGTTCATTATATAAAATATTAATGCAATACTACACCAGTAGTTCCAGACAGAATACGTTCGTTTAATACATCTATATACCCACACACACGTGCAAAGCATGAAAAATTTCTCGAGCCAAGTACTCGGGCATAGACGCACACATAACGAGAAGCGTGCTCTTTCAAATAATAAAAGTTCACAAGAATCAAGCATCTGTTTGTGTCTTGCTCACTAACTTAAACGAATAAAAAAATATGGTGTAGGCGGATTGTAATTATGTGGCTAGTGTGTATTTACGCATTAGAATATGTGGAACTTTTGCATTCCATGAAACCCCTGGATGTCTGTCGAGGAATCCCGGTTGAGAAGCACTGTTCTATGACGTTTATACAGGATACCAGATACGTCGCCAAGCGCTGGCACACGGAACCCGTGCCCGATTCTATCTGACAGTGCCCTGAATCCCCAGTTGGTGTCTTCAAAAATCAGAGTATAAAACCATATTCGATATCATACTGAAACGCCGAAAATTCCCGAGCCCCGGGTGTTTTAAGTACTTCTGCAGGATACTTTCATTCAGACACAAGTTGTCGGCTTAAGTTCACAAACAACGTTGCAACAGATATTCCAAGACTAATGGTACCTGCGCCTAACATACAAATTCACGACTTACAAAAAGACCTTCATAATTGATCGATTAATTGAATACACGCAATAACTCTAATTTCAAATACTAACTAATTTGCTGATACTGAACTGAATCATTCGCTCATTACTCAATAACTCTTAATTAACTTATTAACTGTTCATTCATTACTCATTCACTTTACTCGTATTTATATCTATTTACTTTCTAATCTCCACACGAACTTTCCATATACTGAGCCCTCTACAAACGTCTAAATTAAGATATTGAAAATAAAGCTTACAACACTATTATCAAAACCCCCATTATCTGATAAGGGCTCGTAATGAGACACCCAAACTAGGGAAGCCAAATAAATATTATAAATTTTGCTATTTTTATTTCTGTGTAGTTCTCAGTGTCTGAATCGGTAAGGTTCCAGGCTTATAAGTTCGGGATTTAGAGCAAAGCCACGTTAGGTTATCTGCTGTGTCTCCTGGATTTAGCATCCTAAGTCAGTAGACTTACCACTGGAGAACCAAAGAAGAAAGACCCGAAACAATAAGTAGCTAAAGCGAAAGGAAGTTAGCCACATTCCCCTATTGTTAAAACAGCACACATGGACAGAAACGTGTATGTGTGTTTTTAATTCGTGGTGAACATCAAATGTTCACATTATAAGAAGAGACAGGTAACACTTTTTTTCATACCACACACACATATTCAGGCCAGTATGTATGCAGAATGTTTGAAAGAGAGGTTCTAATTTGTGAGATCAAAAGCCAAAACATAACTGCTACTTGGGTCTGAGAACAAGCGACTACTTTGAGCCAAAAAAATAGTATGGTTCATCAGATAAATGTAGACTATGTAGAAAACATTAAATACCATAAACAGCTGCGCTATAACTATAACTTTTTTTTTTACATGACACATCACACATCGGAGTGTCTTTGGAAAGCCTGTCAATACGTGTGGTCTAAGACTGACCTCGCTATCCTTCGCAGAAGTTTGTTACAGCAGAAATTATAGGGTCAGGCAGTAATGACATTAGAGACTGAGTATGATCACTGATGAAAAAAGTAATTCCTAAAGCAGCACGAGATTGGAAACATCGTTATTATAAGCTCTGATTAAACCTCTGCATATATTGTTTTACATGGCCCTTCTTTACATATCAACTACATCTAATAAATAATAATAATAATCACTTATTCTGAGTAAACCTAAACATACTCTTTATTTAATTTCTATCTCTTTCACAAAATACAAAAAAATCATGCAATATTAATATTTTTTCAAATGCATTCTGCACTTTTAAACAAATATTAGAAACTATATATATATGTGTGTGTGCAAACATGTTTTGCTTTAAAATACAAACATTTAATTTTGGCAACCTTCAACTTTATAAAGTTTGGAAAAAATCGAGAACTGTTTTATTAATGAAGCGAATGCATCGCTTATAAATGGTTTTCCGCAATTTTGCACTATTTTATTTCTAACAGACCAAAAGCTATAACGTAATTTAAAATCTAACGATATCAATTACAATGAATTTTTCAATTTATCATCTTCTTGTTATTAATGTTTTAAAATAAGACAAGAACATCAATTCGTGCTGAATTTGTTCAATCTATGTCATGGAAATTTGTGAAAAGTTGAACTCTGTTGTTCTTTTTAATACGGTTAGTGAGTTTGAGTTAGCATAAATTAGTGTTGTAACGTGTTCTATTGTTGGGCGGATTTTTTTTATTATTTTTTTTTAATAATGCGAAGTACCAACCATACAAAGATAACGAATTAATTCATTTCTTCAATAACGTTTGTATAGACTACGTTCACCGGTATGCTTAGCTCACAAATAAGCTTACTTGCAGAATTTCCTAACTAGCACCTAGTGACTCAGTGGTAAGTATGTGGACTTATAACGCTAAAAGTCGGACTTCGATAACCGTGATGGTTGCAGGACGGATATGGCCATTGTGTAGCTTTGTGCTTAACTACAAACAAACAATTTCTTCTCTAATCGACTGCTAACAAACACGCTAACTCGCAAATAATCATACTTGCAGAATTTCCTCGTTAATCGATTGATTACAGATACTAATTCGGTGACTAGTTTTCTAACAGTCACAGTCTAATTAATTGATATTAAACTGAATAAACTTTCTAACACAATAATTTACTGACTAACTCATTAGTTAACTGCATTTGGTATTCTAGTTTTCTATGTAATACAAGAAGTTTCCAGATTTTACTGAGGCCTTATCTTTCATGAAGTTTCAAGGTCTTGCGTCATCACAAAGTCATGACAAATTCCCTCTAATAAACAAGTATTTAAACGTATAAAGCCTTTGACAATACACGAGGGCTATTTGCGCTAACCGTTCCTAATTTAGCAGTGATAGACTAAAGGGAGGGCAGCTAGTCAACACGACTGCCAAATCTCGGGCTACTCTATAACCAATGAATAATGGGATTGACCGTTACATAATAATACCCCACGACTGAAAGGGCGAACATGTTCCGGAGATAGAAAGGTTAAGATTTCTCTTTTTTTTTTCTTTTTTTTGAGAAAAAGAAAAATAAGAGGTGGCGATATTATTGAAGTTCATCCGAGAGTTCGATAAGATTCTGACATGATTTCTTTGCGCTTTATTCAGAAGGTAATAGAAGGTACAAGCTCAAGATTTCGAGAAAAAAAAAGGCTAGGCTCCAGTTAATACAGTTTTATTTTTCTAACATGGTGATTAGCATATAGAATGGATTTCTGTTAGTAGTAATGGAAGCCAATACCTTATAATAGACTAAGAGGGGAATATAATATTTCTTTCAAAAAATAAAGGGAAGGCTTAAAATTTTTTTCCCCCAATGGTGAATGTGCAAAGACAACCTTAAACGATCAAATGGCCCGTTGTTATCTATAGATTATGCTAGCCATGTTATTCCTGTACGAGGCAGGTTACACACCACAGGGGTTACTCTACACGTATTCTTGCCTGTTAGGACTAAGGTATTTCGGTTGGCACGTGGACTGTACTCAAAACTAGGGTGATACAATGGGCTGAAAGGTCGGTATGAGCAGGGAGATTAACCATTGAATTTAAAATGAGTATGATAATTGGCATGAATTATTCAGGCTTGCGAGACTCTCTAAAAATGGAAGTTTTATCTAGCGAAAGGTGTGATATAAGACAAACCTTTTAGACTTGGTATCTTTGGTATGCATCTACATCAGAAAATCAACTGTTACAAAGTAAGGCAGCCGATATCAGAGTAATGAATTCATATGTGTTCAATAAAGATATTTATATGTGCTTTACTTTAAGAAGTGTGTTTGTACTCCCATTTATTTCACTATTCTGAGACTGATTTATTCTCTATAACGTTTTCTTTTCGACCTTTCCATTATTTGCTATGATCTCTGAACATTACGCTGGGCGTGACCCATTGGCTAGTATGCCGTACTGTGAATCAGAGAATTCATTATTCATGTCCCATCACCTCAAAGACGCATTCCGCACTCTGGGGCTTTAGGGACGCTATGGGAGTGACGATAAAGTATGTGCCTATTCATATTTAATTTCGTGGGTGCAAACTCTTCAAACATTTCTAGAGTGGAATTGCAATAATACTACAGGGCCGCTGGAATTGGATTGGGATGGTGAGGTATATAATAACTTCCGAACAGAGTAACATCAGTTCGGTACCCACACTGTTAATTATATTTTCGGCCGTAAACCCAATAATATCTCACAAAGTTCGGCCGGCATAGGGAATTTGGGCTAGTCCTAGATATATATATATTCAAAACTAACGATGCAAAACAATCTTTTATAATGACAGTATAGTACTAAAACAAAAAAGTAATATAAAATTTTAGCTAATACTATTAAAGAAAGTCTTTCCAGACAAGGGATATTGTATATCTTACTTACGGAACATAAAACATTAGCATTCAGCCCCCCATAGTGCTAAATGTCTACCTCAAAAGACATCCACACTTGTGAAGATAACGAGTCACCACCGTTTCGAGCTAACAACATTCCCCTTACACACCACTAACCCTGGCTGATCAGAGTCGTAGTTGCACTTTGTAGAGAGAGACAATCATATCTTTGTGCTGGTCAAATTATTACATATCCAGTGATAACTGTGCAACCTGGAAACTACACCACAGCTCCAAACAATAATACAGCAACACGTAGATAACTTCGTTATTCACTCGACCTAGTAACTAAATGCTTATTAACTCTTTAATACATGGCCCTTTGTCATGGAAAATTCTGAGTTTTTTCATAAATTTTTCCTCGCGTTATTTCGTTGAATATTTTCCCACGCGAATGCTCAATAATTATTTTATTGATTTTTAATTAATGATCAACTTGCTAATAAATAAAGTTACATTTTCTGTAATACGCGAAATATACGTGCGATAAGCCTCGAGAAAATTCAATAGTGATAATAAAACTTAAAAAAGGACAGTAACAACAATCTTAGAAATTAAATATAGCAATGAAAGTAATTAGTAAAACTAATGTAACTTAATCAACAATATAATAGCACATTTAGCACCCAGCTATTATGTAGATAGTATTAAGTATTCATAATTAGCGCTTAAGTTAGCAGGAAGTAAAACCAATGGTAGTCAGTACACTAAATCTATTTTCTTTTACGCTGAACAATCTCAAAAGAAATCAGAGTATAGAAGTAAAATTTTTTAAGGGATTGTGATATTCTGTAAAACTTCTAAGACAATAGTCTTTAGCAAGAACATTGTTGAATTTTCCACAATAATTCACGTATTCTTTGTTTAGTTTTTGCAATATGAAACCCCGATTATAAAGAATTCGAATGAGTTTACGAGCTCTATCTTCAAACTCTTGTAATGATGAACGAATTCAGTCGAATCTAATAAGCTGCGAGTATTAAACATTTTTAAAATTATAACAGATAATTAAAAACAACGTTTTGTATTGACACAATAAAAAAACTATTGAAGCCGTACGGCTACCACTTTACCTCGAAACATGTACTTGTAGAGTGATATTTTAAAGTAGAAGCCGAACGGCTTCAATAAAGTTTTTATTGTGTAAAT
>NW_013665883.1:61975-70153 GCF_000517525.1 Limulus polyphemus
ATTTACACAATAAAAACTTTATTGAAGCCGTTCGGCTTCTACTTTAAAATATCACTCTACAAGTACATGTTTCGAGGTAAAGTGGTAGCCGTACGGCTTCAATAGTTTTTTTATTGTGTCAATACAAAACGTTGTTTTTAATTATTTATTATAATTTTAAAAATTTTAAACACAAGTGCCGGTAGTGCATATAGTAGTAAACATTGTTTGGAATACTCGTATTTGGGAATGGAAAATTAATATTTTAAAGATTGAAAGTGTCACTTTTATTGACAAGTTCAAACTAAAATGTGTGGTTAATTATGATGATATATAAATCCAGATAGTTCGCTTTTTTTGTAGTTGAAGAGCTTTTTCTAGAGTGAGCTTTGGTGAATAAATGTGTTAGGCTGTGTCGAGAAAGCTTTGATGACTTTGTCACCCTTGGGTAAGGGTGTAGAGGGAAGGTCGGTTTTAACTGAGAATATTACAACAGCTATGCACCTGTAGCCCTTTATGTAGCTTTGCGTGAACATTTTAAAATGAACAACTTTAAACGTGATATAGCTCAAGGTTTAAATAATCATTTGGTTATTATTCGTTGAGAAACTGATCGCTCCATGGTGCTGATGATTAATCGTAGCTAAATAGGCTGGAAGTTAGTCCATTCTTGTTTACCATAGTTTATAAATTGACCGCAGGTAGATTTAATCCGAAAGGCATGTATACACGTGTAGTACTACAGATATATATATGCACATGTATAATTATCAAATAAAATGTATATCACGTTTATAAACATATTTTTATCATATGGAAATTACATTTTGAATTTAAAAATTAAAAATAAATGTTAGACTACGAATTTTGAACTGCTCACTCAAAAATATAATACTGACAGATGGCGCTGTTTTCTTTTCCACGTGTTTAAACATTCCTGAATAAATATTTGGTTTAACCTTAGGTAAGAGTGGACGTCTTTGCTTGTCTTCGAATCTTAGCGTTACAGCCAGGAGCACGTATATTTAACAAGTATGTATCACTGAAGTTATTTTCAGTTTTTGTCAGATGTGCTTGATTTTAAAATATCAGTTCTTGATTCCTCTCTTGAGAAACTAAAAGTGACACTTTTATTTTATTTAACTTTATAAGTATTTTTAAATGAAAGCTGGTTACTATATATATTATCTATATAGTCTAAAATTTCGCATCGTTTTAATTTTCATCTTTAAACTTTATGTACTTGCACTGACATTAGGCCTCTTACCATAGATGCTGTGCCCGACTCCGTGTACCGCTAGTAAAGTGCTATGTAATAATGTATACATTATAAGTGTTAATTGTAACTGTTGTAAAAATATATATTTTAATAAAACTGAGTGCAATTATTTCACGAAATAGGCAATCAATGCTGTTAATATAGTATTTGAATACTGTTACTAGACATACTTGCGCAATCCCCGAAAGCGTTCTCATTCGAGAGTTAATAAAAGTAAAAGTAACAGATAATTTTATTTCTTGCTTTGGAATTTTATATGTCATGCTGTGTTCTAGCTTATAGAGTGCGTAATTCATCTCGTGATTCACGGTATGCGTTACGTCAGTAAAAATTGCCAAGTTTAGCGCCCCTTATGTAACGTATTTTTGGTGTACTGACTGACAGCCAACACACTACTGGATTGTGGTGCGAGTGGTTAAAGCAGGTGATCCCACCAGGAGGCCGTCGGTCCCTTTCGGGAAAATTAATAATAATATTTTTATTTTATTTATTTTGTTGATTTTAACGCAGAAGTTCAAATATATTCGAAAATGGAAGTAATACTACTAATAGTAACAGTAATGTGTATAAATATCTAATACCTATAGATTAAATAGTGGTTTGGGTTATTTTAAGATTATGATAATTTCGGGAAAAATTTGATGTTATTGTGTAGTGAAGAAGTGAATAATTCTGGATAATAATTTCAGAAGCAGATAGAGTAGGCTGTCAAAAGCTCTAGGGCTAGTATTTTTTTTTTTTTTTTTATGTGATTCTTTTATGCAAAGTAGCCATAGCATATAAAAATCAAATATTAGACCAGGAAATTTTTGTTTAATATATTCGCTATACATTTTCATACTCTATGAAAATGTCCAAAAAAATTAACATTTGTACCTTCTCAAAATTATTATATTAGTTATGGTCTGTATTGTAATAATATATTTATATAAAATATAATTACAATTTCTACAGGCTTGTCCCCTCCCATTTTTAAGCTATTTTGTACAATATGTTTTAATTAATCTATAATTGTGTTCTTTTGAAAACTTATTTAACTGAATAATAAGTTTTTAAGAAAGCTGACTTAGAGGTTTCAAGTTATGATACTAGAAGAAAATAGGGAGGTTGACCAAAATAATAAAATATTGATAAATTTATATCAGTATAATCAGACTTGCTTGAAATGATGGTTGTAATTGAAATCTTGCATTGTAGCCAAAATTAAATAGTGTTGAACAATGCCCCTTCCCTCCTATTTTCTATTACTTGATGTTCATTTATGTGATGGTTAGTTAGCCAAAAGAATGGATGAACCTACAAGAGTATATCAAAACATTTCCCATGATGCCTTATTTATTCTTTTTTTTTCTCAGTCTTCTGCCCAGCCTTTTAAAGAATATTTGTCGTAGATTCTAGAAGAAACAGTATTATTAGTTCTGTTACAAGTAAGTTGTTGGATATGTTACCAGATATTTAGAAAACCTCTAAAAAGCTGGCACTTGCTTAATACAATATTAAAAAAAATTATACTTCACTGTCTAAGTGTGTGTGTTTTGTAAGATGTACTAGATGTTTAATAGAACTGCAACAGTTGTAAGGGGGGTGATTGATTAGATATCAGCACTACAAAACAGTGAAAACAATCTAGGTATAACCAATTGCATTTTAAGAAACAAGTTAAAATTGTACTGGATGTAGAAACTACAAAAGGTACAGTTTTTAGGATAACAATTGCAGTATAGCTCCCAAAAAGCACTAAAGACATTCCAGTTAGAGGTGCAAAACTATTTTGAGGATGAGCAGTCATAAGGACACGAAAAATCATAGTGTGCAGGAATGGTGAAATATGGAAAAATTTGGATTTGTTTTCACTGGAGAGTAGAAGAACCCAATGTACTTTGATTCAGGTGTTTATAACTATTAAATTTTTGTATAAACTGTCCATGGAATATTTGTTTCAATAGAAAGTTGGACTTGTAAATTTCAGAGAGAAAGGCAAGGAAGTTCAGATTTAGACTTGTACTCCAATTATGCTACTGCTGTTAGTTTTAACCTCATTAATTGTATTCTTAATAACATGGTGTGTGTGTGTGCTGTTAATTTGACTTTGTCCAAGAAGGCTACATTTAACTGGGGTTGGTCATCTTTTTTGGGGGGAGTTAAGGGACATTAATGAGTAAATGGACTTTATCACCTTTCTTGTTATAAAAATTTGTTTTAGTAAAAGAATAAAAATATGAAAAACTGAATTTCATATTTTAATACTACATAAAGAGAGAATAGAAACCAAGTAGTAAGAGGTAGCTTGTGTTGTAGCTTTTAAAGCTGGGCATTTCAAATGTGTATGGGGAAATAAGTGCAGGCAGTAATTATTAGGAAAGAACTTAGGTGTATCACCTGAACAGTTAAATATAGGTTTGTTTCCAAATGTAGATGTTTTCAATTAATCATTACTTTATGTTACCAATTTCAATAGCTTTTGAACAAAGCATGCCAAACATTATAATTAAAATTAAATATATTTCCTTCATTTGTTAATACTATTGCATTGATGAGGCCTTTGGCCTAATACCAGGGCTTTTCAGGCTGGCTGGGATACAAAGGAGGTAATAGTTATTGAGATGTTATTTATTGTTTGACAATAACTGTTACTGTATGAACTGGATTAGGTTTTTGAAGTGTAATTTTTTTTCATAATTTTCCATTTATGTTGCATCAAAATTAGGGTAAAGATTACTTAAAACTGCTATTTATTTTAGCTTATTATATTATTCATTCCTAGAATTAACCTGCTCATTATTCATAACTGGTAAATCAGCTCTTTCAAAGACCACACTAATAATCAAAAGTAAAAACATTGTTGTTTTACATAATTTTTGTTTTTCTCCATTATGACATGTAAAACTAACCACTGGTGGCTTGAAAACTGTTTTGTATGTATTAATTTAAAATGTTTATCAGTTAAACAATAAGTGTTACATTCTGTGTAATTTATTTCTTTGTGAAAAACTTGTTTTTTCATCTATTAACATGTGTTTATTGGCTTTTCTTTTGAAACAGGTAATTTTCTCTAATTCAAGATGGTCAACTTAGGTGAGGTTTTTCCAAATTTTACTGCTGACACCACCATTGGCACCATAGACTTTCATGACTGGATTGGTGATTCGTATGTATCTTTAAAATTTTCATGCATAAAATTTGTAAAAAATATTAAACATGGAGAAACATTAAGTATGCAAGTTTCCTTGTAAATCATGATGTTCAAGTGAGATATCAAAACAGTACTTTTTCCATAGTATAACTTATTCTTTATGTTAATCTTTTGATGTATAAACCATGAATTGTTATACTTTCTGTACTTAAAAAATGCACATACAGAATTTACTAATTCATACATTTTTTAAACTTTTGTATATAAAGTATACAGGAGTTTAGCATCTGAGGATGTGTATCCAAGTCAAGTGTACATTGAATGAAAAAAAGGAAAAGGGAAGAAGATAAACCTAGATAAATTACTGAAATATTAACTGCTAAAAAGAGCTTTATAAATTTTTCTTCTACACAGTTTAGCACTTTTCAACAAGTAACTAGATGTATTTTTTTTTTTTTAAACTTACATATTTAGTTAATTATCATTTGATGAAAAAGTCTTATCAGACTTGACTCTCTACAAGTATTTTATTTTAGCAAAAGTACTCAGTATATGAAAAAGTTATTCCTCCTCTAGTACTTATCTTCTACATTTCCTTTACACTAAATGTTTTAATGTAACATGTTTTTTTTCCTTTTTCAGAATTTACCATTAAGTAGAGAAATGTTTTAATGTAACATGTTTTTTTTCCTTTTTCAGAATTTTCCATTAAGTAGAGAAATGTTTTGTATTTGTATATTTTTTTATATTTGGAAAATATGATGTATCAGAACCAATGATACATACTTGTTTCACAAAACATGCTGATCTCATTCCATGTTAAGTTTTTGTTGTACAGTCAACCTTACATGAATATGCTTTGTTTAGCATGAGTGTGCTAACCTTTTAAGGCAGTTTAGAGAAACTGCATGCATTAATACACCAGGTTTTCTTAAAGGATTCACGTACTGGTGAACATCACTTTCTTTTCCTATTTAAAGAATTGGCATTGATTTTTATTTTTGTATGTACATGTACTTTGTATGCAAATTAACCAGCTTTGCATCTCGTCATGACCAGTTTTTAGATCAAGTAGTTTTTGTTTTTCTCTAATGATGGCAAGATAAAACAAAATTATGATATTGCTGATGCTGTCTAAATATCTGTAAAAGTTTTTTGTTTTCTTTGTCTGCTTTTCACAGAACTAGTTTACTGTGTTTATTAGCCAAACTTGTGGAACATGTTTGAAATTACCAAATAGTGACCTTTGCTTTATACATAAACTAAAAAAAAAAAAAAGAATGCACTATTTTCCTATGTTTCAGATCTGAAACTTGTAGTTTAGAAATATTTTTCTAGCAGTCTGTATGTTTACTTAGTTTACCACCAATTATAAAGTCATTACTACTGTTTTTCAAACTCTTTGGTGAGTCATAGTTTTACAAATAAATAAATAAGTAAAAAATAGTTTTTACTTACTAGCTGCTATTGAGTTAATTTCGTATTTTATAAACATGCTAGTCCTAATACTCTGATATCTCTCTTTTATTTATAAGAAAATGTTGTATAATGCCGATAAATCATAGAACTTTTGGGAACTAAATTTCCTAATCAGTTTCTTTTGTAAGCTAGTTTCAAAGAACAATATTTGACAATTACAATTTTTTATCAGAACGACTTTCTTAAATTGTTTATAAAATCATGTGTAAGAAGTCTTACGATAGTTGATTGTGATCTTTATCACTTCCACTACGTCCCAGAGAGTTTTAATCTTTAATAAAATAAAAGGAGTATCCCAAATATTGAGTGGTTGTGGTACTAATACATGGCCATCATAATATGTGATAGTTGATTGTGATCTTTATCACTTCCACTACATCCCAGAGAGTTTTAATCTTTAATAAAATAAAAGGAGTATCCCAAATATTGAGTGGTTATGGTACTAATACATGGCCATCATAATATGTGATAGTTGATTGTGATCTTTATTACTTCCACTACGTCCCAGAGAGTTTTAATCTTTAATAAAATAAAAGGAGTATCCCAAATATTGAGTGGTTGTGGTACTAATACATGGCCATCATAATATGTGTAATGCTATAATTTTATATTTCAATTTGTTTGTTATCGCTTATATTAGATTTAAAGTTTGGGTTATACTACAAAACATTAACATCAATCTCGGTTACCACAATTATTTTATTTTAGTAGTCTATTGTAATTTATTATATAAAGCTTTCAGTCCTCTACTCACCAAACCTTCTTAATAACCATAGAATCTTTACTGGAGTTTATTTTGAGTGACTGAACTTCTGAAATAGTCTTTGTGTTCCTTGAGAATATTGTAGTTTATATAATTTTTTGGAGATTTTTCTGTTTGAGTTCATGCAGTCTCTTAGTGGCAGACAAGAACAATGGCTATCTTGTAGCTATTTCTTGAGCACAATTTTTCATAAAGGTATTTGAAACCTTATTTAAATTGTATTTCTTTACCGCTGTTTATTCAAACTCTTTATTTTCTCTGGTAATGATTAGGATTATTTTCTAGAAATGGTAGATATATAATTTTACAATCAAAATATTTAGTTAGTATCAGGTTTATTTTTCACTTTATTTATTTTTACTTAGCAAGATTTCCTATTATAGTTGTGTTGAGGAGCTTGCTAGATTCTAGTTAATCGGATACTTGTAAAGATTTCATAGCAGACAGTAATTTTACCTCATTGGTAATCAGGATTGTTTTAATTTCCAGGTAATCCAGATTCTTTGTTAAAATTAACTTCTCTGTAATAGTTGGGGTTAACTCCTAATCATTTCATCATTAGTGAAGGTGGGGTTGTTTGTTAAAAGTTTATTTATTCTAATGGTAATCTAAATGTTCTACTGGGAGTTATTATATCCATTGGTTGTGGTCAAGATTTTTTTGTGGTTATATCTTGAGGGATTAATATTTTCTGATCAGGTTCCTTCATTTCATTGTATCAGATCAGCTTTCTTTGCTATAGTATGTTTTATACTGACTATAATGCTTTTAGCCTCATTTGTGCTAATAAGGGTTGTTTGCTGAATTTTTATCAGGAAATCTCATTTTTAATGTACCTTTGTACTTAACGTTTTGGCAGTAAACAGGGTTATTTGCTGAAATCTTAATGTTTAGGGACCACAATTATTTTTAAAGTTTCTGTTGAAAGTACTTTATTAGTGGTTCTAAGGTTGCTTGCTGAAGGTTATTTAAGTAGTCAGTATTTTTTTAGTTGTTAACTGAAATGAATTTAATTTCAGCATGGATTTATTTCCTTGACACTGATCTGTATTGTTTGGTATCTTGTGATTTTGGAATGATCACAATGTTTTTTTAGTGAGTTTTGAGAACTGTTTGCTGGATCTTGGTAATGATAACACAAAACTATAATCCTATGATCATCTAATAAGCTTTGATTTTACCATCAACTTAATATTTTGTTAAATTAATATAATTTATCTCTGTTTTAATGAAAATTTATATGCTCAGGTGGGCTATTTTGTTCTCTCATCCTGCTGACTACACTCCAGTCTGCACATCAGAGCTAGGGAAGGCAGCCACTTTGAATCCTGAGTTCATCAAGCGTGGAATCAAGATGATTGCCCTATCCTGTGACAGTGTAGACTCGCACAAGGGATGGATCTCGGTATGTCATAAACAATAAAAAGCATTTTCATTTCTTTTTTATGGATAAAAATCAATATGGTACAGTTTTTCATTTATTTAGATTTTATCAATTACTTTTTTGTAATGTTTGCACCTCTTTTAAGTCTTTAAACCAACATA
>NW_013665883.1:70502-76963 GCF_000517525.1 Limulus polyphemus
AATCATCATTTTAAACGTGTGAAATGTTTTCTCTCTTCTGACATATAATGCGTATGAACCACTTTCTGACAGAATTTTCACTGGTGATGAAAAATGGATTCTCTATGCAAATATTAAATGCCAAAAACAATGGCTCAGTCCTAGACAAAAACCACTTCCGACCCAAAAACTTGGACTCCATCTTCAGAAAATGATGCTTTGCATTTGGTGGAACATCAAAGGAATGATTCATTTCGAACTCCTCAATTCACAGTGAACTGTCAATGCAGAGATCTATAGCCATCAACTGGAATGTTTAAATCAAGCTCTTCATCAGAAACGCCTTTCACTCGTCAATTGGAAAGGTGTTCTTCTCCATGACAATGCACATTCACATGTGGCACGTGTGACGCAACACAAGATTATGGAGTTGGGTTGGGAAGTTCTCCTCCATCCATCATATTCTCCAGATATGGCACCATCAGATTACCATAATTTTTTGTTCACTGCAACACCATCTTAATGGGAAAACATATGCAAATGTAGAAGGTGTTAAAGAGGACATCAAAATGTTTTTTGGTTCAAAGTCAAGTGATTTCCTTAATCAAGGCATTAACAACCTGACTGTAAAATGGAAAAGCATCATCGATAAGAATGGGGATTATTTAATTTAATAAATGTTTTGTTTTGATATACAAGTTGTTTGGGTTTTTTCATCTAAAAAAAACTAACACTAATTTCTTGATGACCTAATACTTGCATGTGTTTTAGGTTGTATGTTATATTGTATTCATTTATGTGATACCAAAGAAATGTCAATAAACAAGTTCCAAAGATCATACCAAGAATTTTATACATAACACTTGTTCACTGAGGCATTAGAAGCATAAGTGGTTGTTCACATACTTGATAGGTGCTCTTCAGATAAAAAGATAAGTTTTGATTTATAAGGCTTTCTAGAAACAAGTGGTTGGAAGTCAAATTTAATTGTCTTTGGGCCTTTTGGTCTCTAATAATATGCAGTAACTTTCAGAGAAAATACATAATCATCAAAAAAGAGAATACTTTGTTAATTTGCTAAAAGAGTTGTGTTCCTTCCCTGAAAAGTACTAGTAAATTTATTTGGAAAAGATTAATAAAAATAAATAAATCGGTTAATAAGAAAATAATACAAAAATTTAATGTAGAAAAGGTTAATTGCAGGTTTACTCTTTCATATGGAAGTTAATGAAACATGGTTTCTTCTACTTTAATGTGTAAAGATCATGTATGATAATGAACATGTTTTTGTAAGGAATTTTGTTTTAGTATTAAAAAAAATTTTAAATTGGATATGATATTTTTAGTCATGCCTCTTTAATGTTTTGTGAAGAGGGGTGAAACACAAGATATTCATTAATATGTTAAATTACAAATAATTTTTTATTGAATATATCAGAATAACGTGTAGTTATAATTAATCTATTCTAAAAGTTTTCATTCTTTTCAATGTGTTGTACACTTAAATAATTATCTTTTGTCCCTTATGTAAGTCAAACATTTAAGTAGTACAGATTACTTTGAAGTGGATGGACGATAAGGAATCTTCTCCATTGTGAGAACTAGATATTGAAATTGCCTATATCGGAACATAATTGTCTACATCTAAGTTATATCTGAACTGTAGCGAATCTCTCAAAATTCATCATATATTTAGAAATATTTATACATGTGTGTTTTCAAAAAGCAAGGTTGGGCTCTGTAATTATTTATAAAGTGGAACAAATTTTTCATTATTAATTCTTTTTGTGTATTTTCATCCAACCTTAGGACATAAAATCATACTGTAAATTTGGACCAGGATTTCCATATCCTATAATTTCTGATGAGAAACGTGAAGTAGCTGTAAAGCTGGGAATGTTAGATCCTCTGGAAAAGGACAGCCAGGGACTTCCTTTGACGTGCAGAGCAGTAAGCTATTTTAAACTTTAAGTTGCAGAAAGGTTAGGTTTACAGATTTTAAGTTGGATGGTTTTAGTCTTAGATGATTTTTATTTCTTGTTAAACTGAATAATAATAATAAAAATTCTATTTCATTTAAAATAGGTTCTAAAGTCTGTGATCAGTTGGAAATATCTTCAACTGAGAAATACTCTTTTCAAAATAAATAAATCTTATCACAGAATTTACAGTAAAAAATATGTATACTAAGAGTCCACAATGAAAGTTACAGCCATTTTTATAAATAGGTTATGACAAGAATTACCATTAAAAATAATCCTGTTTCTCAGATTATACACCTGTGGGGGAGGGGTTACTATTATTCAAGTGAATTCATTTTATGCTAAATTAAAGTTTGAGTGGACAAATTTTCACCCACATATATATTGTTGCATATTTTATTTATAAATACATGTATCTTTGTGTATAATTATCTGAAAGATTTATTTTAAAGGGATATCAAGAATTAAAAGCCCCTGTGATTTTGCAAACAGAATCAAATCAGGCTAGAATTTTTTGAAGTGTATGTAGTAGCGATACCTAGAAAAGGCAGATTAGTTTAATAGATATGTTGGATGAACATTAGAGGTTAATATTAATGCATGATTTTTCTTAAGAGCACTTAT
Organism: Limulus polyphemus; assembly: GCF_000517525.1. Taxonomy (NCBI): domain Eukaryota; kingdom Metazoa; phylum Arthropoda; class Merostomata; order Xiphosura; family Limulidae; genus Limulus; species Limulus polyphemus. Next base: position 73,088 of record NW_013665883.1, read on the forward strand.
GAGTTAGATTAAATTGGAAACTTTGCTAAGGACCAAAAAATCTTGGTGTCACCTCTGATCTGCAGGTCATAGTATGTCATCCCTTAAAATAGAGAACAATTTGTTTTTCAATTTATAAATCCAAAGTAACTGTATGTATTTCTACTTCACCTGATGCAGAAAGTAGGTAATAAAATATAAAACAATGAACTACAGTTATAAATATAATAGTATTAAACTGTTGAGATCATGGAAAACAAAGCTTTTGTGAAGTGTTATACTTTATAAATTGGGAACTCTTTAATATATATGATTGGTTTTTGTCTATTCCACATACTGTAGAACTTTGAATACATTCCAACTGTGTGAAACTCATCCTTTTGTTTGTGTTTCTCAAGTGTAACTAAGTCCTGTGAATAAACTGTTATGTAACATGTGTATTAAAAGCTTTTACAGTAACTTGTACAATATTGCATGTGTAGACCCTGTGGTAGTGGTAGACCTTCATATTTTGAAGTCGACAAGCTAGGTTCAAAATCTGTGCAATACCACAAAATATTTCCTGCACTTTAAGCTGTGAATGCATTATAAGAATGTCAATCAATCCTTTAGCACTGTCTTCTCTCTGGTCAGTATATAACCTTAGGAGCTTTGTCATAAATACAAGTGCAGAAACAATATTGCTAAATGGATGTATAAAGATAAAGGCAAATTTTCAGATTTCTCAATAATATTAATACTGATAATAAAAAGGATGTGTTTAGAAAATCCTCCCTTCTTGTTGTGTCAAAGAATTAAATGGTTACATCTATGTACTTTAGGTTATTTTAATTCTTTGCATTTGCAGATCCAACCTGCTCCATTTTTACTTGAGAAATTATTTATAAAGAGTAACTCGATCAAATTAGTTTGTTTTTTTATTAATTTTTAATTTATGCAAACTGGGGGAAAATGGCCAGTGAAAATTACTTTTCTTCACTTAGCTGGATCTTTAACACAGATAACAATAAGATTTATTAATAGTAAACACATTATACATTAAAGTAATAATATTTTAATTTATCCCCCAACATCACTGATTTGTTTGAAAAACATTGAAATATAGTGATAAGTACGAATAATGCAGATTGAAACTTAAATAGTAGAATATTGTTATGACAGTGGAAGTCATGTGATGCTGGAAGCATGCGCGCTAGAGTTTCTAGAAGGATCATGATTGTTCCTGGCAACTCTAGTCTTTTCTAGGCACCCTCTATTTTAGTATATAAGCCCAGCAAATAAAGCGGAGATATGATTGCAGATAGAGGCAGATAATTGAGTCAAGCCGTAAGTAAAGTGTGTAAATCGCTGTGAATTATAGCTAAGTTAAAGTGACTGTGGAAATTAAGCGTATTACAAAGTTTGTAACAAGAAAGAATAAACTAGTTTTAATTAAGAAAGGACTTGTATTGCTGAAGTTTCATCGGAAAGAAATTATACAGGAAATTATCAAACAAGCAGATACGTAACAATATGAATAACATCTGAGAACTTTGTAATTGCCTGCAATTATGTCATTTTAGCCAGACATGCAAGTATACAAAGAACAGAATAGGTAGTGTATAAAATTTCAGAATTTCTTGTTATTTAAAGCAACTTGATATATGTATAAATATATTCTCATTTTCCATCCATTGTTTTTGATAAGAATTTTTCAAAACAATTTCCATTTTTGTGTAAGTTATTGATTTAAATATTTACCTTGGGAACATACTGCAAGTTTTCATACATGCTTATTTTTGTTTTCAGTAAAAATTCTTGAGCACATGGAACCCTCTATTTATTCTTCCATCAGGTTTTGCACAAGAGGGGAGGAGATAAAGTTTAAATGGTTATTACATAGGATACCAAATTTAATAAAATTACATGACTGCAAAATCAAAATCTGCATTTCTAGACTTCACGTAAAATCAAGTCTAGGTCAGTGTTACTACATTCATAACTTTTGACTTTGGTTGTGCCCCCTAATGGCACAGCAATAGATTTGTGGACTTGTAATGCTAGAAACTGGATTTCAATACCCCTGGTAGGCACAGCAAAGATAGCCCATTCTGTAACTTTGTGCTTAACTACAAACTTTGGTTGTTTGTTATTTCACAAAAACTAAGTTGTTGTTGTTGGTAGCAAAATTTCATTAATAGTGTCTAACATTATACTGTTTGTTTGTAGTTATGCACAAAGCTACACAATGGGCTATCTGTGCTCTGCCCACCACAGGTATCGAAACCTGGTTTATAGCGTTGTAAAACATTATATTAAATGTTATTGTTTTAAACTGTTCTTACTTTAACAATCCATAATTTTAAACTGTTAGCAACATTTTATTTATTTCTTGTGCTGCTGCATAAAAATCAGGTCATTGTTTCTATCTATGTACATAAAGTATGTAAGAAGGTTTACTGTAGACATTAATTTTAGAGGTGATGTTTTTCTTTTGTTTGTTTTGTGATTTTTTTAAAACCACTAAAGTAAGAAACTTTGATTAGTAAACAGAATGATTTTACCATTTTTTAAGATTTGTATAATAATTTTAATTATCACGATGTAGAAGCACTGAAGTGTACATTTCTAAACATTTTCCCTGTGCTTTAGTTTTTCATAGTTAATTGTGCAGACATGTATTTTCACTATATCTCATCAGTCACTCAGGTTTTTACCAATAAGAATAATTTATTTTCATAACATGGTAAGCAACATTATATTTTGAATGTGTTTTTACTTTAAGACATTAATAACTAGAACTCTTTATGTAACATAGAAATTTTGCATGAAAGAAGTGTCAAACTTGGTGGGAATTATTTGTAACATTGAATGTAATTTCTGTTCTCTTGTGTACTTCGCAGCTGTTTATCATTGGGCCAGACAAGAAATTAAGGTTGTCAATGCTGTACCCAGCAACCACTGGACGGAGCTTCGAGTAAGTAGAGATGTGTATCAGGAAGATTGATAAACTAGCTTATTTATTCCTTCTACACAGAAAGTGTGTAGTAATTGCCAATGAATAGACATCTTTGAATGTTGTTTTGTTTTATTGTATAAGCACCCTAGTCCTAATATAAACATTCTGGAGCTAAAAATAAATCTAAACTTTATGTCAGAAAAACAAGAGTTACAATTAAGGCTCAAAGGTTGTGCATCTTGCAGAAGAACAAACTAAATATCTGTTTACTTGTCATGCTATTGATGTTTCATCAACACTCCTTATTCTCTTTCAGTGAAGTTCTTCGTGTGGTAGATTCGCTTCAACTGACTGAAACCAAAAAAGTAGCTACTCCTGTTGATTGGAAGGTGGGTAGAGAGTAAAACTAGTTACATTCTTAAAAATAAACTGACATATGCTTCAAACTGTTTAGTTTTATTTTTTGATTATTTCTACTTCCATCTACAGTAGTATCTACCAAAACTGTGAAATTAATCTTGTTTTTTAGTTCTATAGAGGAAGACGTCTACAAAACAAAAGTAACATGTTTATGGTGGAAATGAAAGTGGGAAAAATATCTGTATTCTAATATTCAAATATGTTCAATTATCTGAACTATCCTTTTGGTTCAGAGTTCTCTCTGGATTCGTTTTGTAGGCTGTTATTAATATTGTGTGTGTGTGTGTGTAAAAAGTTGTATATTGAGGAAATCTAGCTTACACACCTTCTAACAGATATATCTTTTCAAATAAGAACATTTTCAGCTGAAGAATACAGCAGAAATTATAATTTGAGACCACTGTAATGCTAACTGTCAAATTTTGGGTGAAGTAAAACCTTATCTTATAAAGCCTTACTTAGTTCATATTAACCTTTAGAAGAACTTTTAATTAAATGATTTATTGTAAGCAGTAAGCCTAGTGAACATTTAATGGCGT
>NW_013665883.1:77963-91989 GCF_000517525.1 Limulus polyphemus
GTATCCTATTCGTTCTTGTAATTTTAAGCCCAGTTGTTTGTTCATTTTTTCTAAGGCAACATATTTTTCTTTTCCAGTTCTTTGTAAACTGTTACTCTTGTTCAAGCAAAGCTTTCTGCCAACTTCAGCTGGTCAGAGTTGATCTGCTTTTAGTACCATAGTATAATATTCTTTCCCTCTTCAGTGTTATCAAGTATTGCCTTTTAAGGCTTCTTTCTGCAGTTTCTTTTTATTTTCTCTTTTGCTCATAAAACCTTGTAGAAAAAAACAGATCCAAGGATCTTATGAGTGTAATCGGAACTTTCATTACTCCCCCAGTAGCAACAATGTTGTCTTTCACAAGATGTTGAACAAAAAAGCTACCTTGAGGGAGGTAGCCTTGTTCACACTAAAACCATCTCCATTGTCAAGTTCTGCAATTCACAAATAAAGTTTGTAGCAAAATCTAAAACATTATCTCTTACCTTTACCAGCATCAAAAGAAAGCCCTGTGTACATTATCTTTTCCAAACCAATCCTTAGTCGTTGTGTTTTAGATACTCAGTTTTAACTTTACACATGCTTGGCATTTATTGATATTTCCACAGCTGAATGAACAATGTCAGTGTGTGTTTACAGTAGGCCATTTGCAGTAACCAAATTTACATGTTTAAAGCTTTGTCTTGAACATTGTACCAGTATAAGTAGACCTAGAAAAAATATATATAGATAAAAACTACAATCAAAGAGCATAGTCAAGACAAACCCATAGTGACACATTCTAGAGGCTGATTGGCTGTTTCTGCTGGTTGCCAGAATACTTGCAAGATTTCCTGCACCTTTCAGCACTTTCCTAAGGAAACTATTTTTTTCAAAGTATACCCAAAAGGCCTGAATAGTTACAATTATTGAGATATGTTCCTTATCAAAGGCATAGGTCTAACTGTTTAAGTGACCTCATTACAAAAAAGATCTGGCTCTAATAAATGCTTGCACTTGGATCTTCATTACCCTAAAAAAATTCCAGGTCTTTTCCAGCACTTTGAAGATCCATACAAATCCCCATTAAAGTAAAAGGATTTGAAAGCTGCCATCTGTATTTCAAGGTTGTCTAACTATGAAAATTATATGTAAAGATGTCCTTCAGAAGATAGTATGAAAAGTATGTCCTCTTTACACACTTTAAACGAGTGTCCAAGTTTCATGTACCGTATGATTATGGTCATAAATACACTGTGAAAATAAGATGTACTGGTATGCTCAATGCCAAACAATACCATTCATTTTTTTTTATGGGAGTTTCATGCCTGGTCTGGTGTAATTTGAGACTTTGATTACACATTTGTGTGGTGTTTCACTATTAAAGAAGAACTGACAGTAAAGGGAATTGTTATAAACTTTATATATTTAAACATTTAGAAGAGAATAAAGAAAACTGTGGGATTGTGGATATTTTATTTCTGAAAGTTTTTTCTGTTCAAAGAACGAACTCTATCATCCTTTTTTCTTTTTCTAAACTACATCTGCATAAAGAAACTTCAGATATACATTTTAGACTTAAAGAAATAAACTTGACAAGCTTCTTTTTCTACATTTCTTGTAAAAAATATGTTAGAGCTCTTTTGTGTACAAACTTCTCACTGCATGTATGTTTTACTTTCATTTGTTAAACTGTAGCAAGGAGGGGACTGCATGGTTTTGCCTACAGTGAAAGATGAGGAAATACCAACTCTTTTTCCAGCAGGAGTAAAGGTTGTTCCTATGCCATCTGGGAAGAGCTATCTCCGCACTACTCCACAACCTGAATAATACAGTGGAAGCAGCTTTGGGTTAGCACTTTGTAGACTTTCATTTATGTTCTACAAAAGTCTTACGAACTTAACCCCATTAGCAATAATTTACAATCCACTGGCATCTCAACTGAAGACTTATCATACTAATTTGTACTTAAACAAATACTGGTGAGCTTTTTGCACAAGCCTTGTATTTTGTGGTTTATTAAAAATCATTTTGCTAATAAAAGGTCCATTAATTAGAAACATGATCAAAATTGATTACTAGACACACAAATTTTCCATTTACTACAGGAATCATTATCACGTACTTAAATAAAATATAATGTGTTAGCATTATGTACTCAAACACACAAGTCCTAATCACATACAACTCGATTTTTCTAAAAATGTAGTACTTGAACCATTTACAGATTTTCACTGGTTATAACATGAAATGCATCAACTGTGTATATTTCAAACATTTTTTTTCATATGTTATGTGACTAAAGTGTTTTGTGTCATAAAAGCAATGTTGCATTGACAAGTATTGAACGATATTAAAAGTGTGTGGAAAAAAACGAATAGTGGGATTGACCATCACATTATAATGCCACCACAGCTGAAAGGGCGAGCATGTTTGGTGTGACGGGGCTTCGACCTGAGAGTCGAATGCCCTAACCACAACTGAATCTGAACTACAACCCTTACAACCACCTTGTACAAAATTCATGTGTTGTGTACCACTTGCCTGAGCATTAAAAAAAAATTACCTTGCAATTATGTTTAATCACTAATTTTATTTTTTGAATGCGTAGTCTTCTTAAAACTTACTACATTCAAATAACTGGTTCTATGTTAAAAGTACTTTTTATAGTTAAAAATGAGTTTAATTAAAAATTAACTTATTTGTAATAACAGGAAAATGGTAAGAAATAAGTATAAATTATGATTAAACTTGAATATTTTTGGACATTACCATTTTGGAAATGAGCTTGTTTTGACTACAATGTACTCAAAATAATGTGAATAAAAAATGAAAATACATTACTAATGAACAAACCTAGAAAAAAACAATTTGCCTAGAAATAAAAATGTGATTTTATGTAATTCGTGTATAAATAAAGAATTGAGTTTGAATATTTAATTTTCTCAGAAGTGGGTATGCTAGTACAGCTTCATTTATTGACTGTATGATATGCTATAACACAAGTGAGTTTCAACTGTACGTATTTTCATGATCATAGCAAAGGTCATGATAAGTCATGACTTTATCTCAGTATAGCACCCATCGCTACAGAAAAGCATTTTCATTCCCATTAAACTTTTTGCAGCAGTGATATCTGTTTAGTATTTGACTAGACACTATGGTTGACAATGAGATATGACACATTAATGATCAGACAAATTTTAAAAACTATCCAGGATTCTTTCCATTTGATTTAATTTCAACATATTTTTGCAATTTGGTTAGTTCCAGTAAAGAAGCCTGATGGACTGACTGTCTTTTGAATATTTTTTACCCATGTGGCAATCCCACATACATGAGTTCTTTAATTTAGAAATCATTGATTCTCCTCTTAATCTCCTTTAAGTGCTGGCATCCACTACTGCCTGTCAACATTAATTCACCCCATTTGCCAATCATCTTGCTAAAAAAATAAAACTGTATTTTCCCCATTTGCCAATCATCTTGCTAAAAAAAATAAAACTGTATTTTCCCCATATGCCAATCATCTTGCTAAAAAAATAAAACTGTATTTTCTACATATCTTAAGCTTGTGTTCTCTTTCCCTATTATTTCACAATACAGCCCAAAAAATATCAAAGGCCTTTATCCTCTTAATCCCTCAAACCTTATAATTTCAATAAGATCACCTCTCAAAAGTTGGAGAAAGATCTTAACTTATCCCTATAAGATAATCTTTCCATCCCCAGAATTCTCCTAGTAACCCTTCTTCAAACTCATTTCAATAAGTCATCCTTTTTTCAACAAGGAGATCAAATCTATACACAGTATTTCAAATGAGGCCTAACAAATGATTTGTATAAAGATGGTTACCTCTTTTGATTAATCAATATCTTCATAAACACACACTAAAATTATATTAGCTTTACTACTACACATAACAGGGGAAGATTGTTTCAACAGTTTCAGTGACTTATTCATCACTGTGCCAAGATCATTGAAGTAGTACTGAATTTTATAGTGTCAGATTCCTGGCAAAACTTGTAAAGATCTCATAACCAAAAACCTAATTTCCATTTTAAATAAAGAAAATATATGAAGCACTAATTATTTGAGACTACTTTTATTAGTACTATACTGAATATGCATATTTTACCAATAAAAAACATGCAAATCAAATTCCTGTAAATTAAGCAACAAGGAAAAAAAAATTCAACAACTTAGTACCGTATAAAATAAGTTCTAAAATGCATATCCTACTTTAATTTAATATATTTCTAAGTGTACTACAGTATTAACTACTTTAACTTATATAATTCTTTGCACGCCTCCCATCTTGCCCACGCAAACAACTTAAAAAAAATGATCTTGTATATTAAATAAATAATAAGTTTTTTGATAAATGTGCACATTTTAAACACACAGTATAATTATACAATGTATGTCATTAAATGTTTTAATATCATATTCATACATCTTAATAACCATGTGATGTATGACAAAAAACAGTTCACCATTTCAATGCTCTGACACTTAAACTTGAGCCAGAGTGGTCACATGGTGTCTGAGGGAGAATGACCGTGTGCACAGAGGATCACAAACAGCCAGTGTTCACCGACACTGAGAGTTTTGTTAAGAAAGACAGTTTCTGGAACTAACCCACTTATTTTTTAGAAACATATTTTTAGTTTTTTAAATGTTGGGTCTCAGCTCTCAATTCAGGTGCCAGAGCTGCATTTTGGTAACACTGTACCCCTGATCCAAGATCCTTTTCTTCATTGATGCTATTGAGGGATTCCCATCTATATTAAACATGTGAACCAAATAATGGTAACCCAAATGAATTACCTTGTACTAACTGTAATCAAAGATCATTGGCCACATATTTGTCCACCTTACTAATTGATCCAAATCATTCTGTAACACCTGAACATCCTCAATAGTTGCAAATACCCATGAGTTTTACACCATCAACAAACTTTACTAATTATGCTATCAATACCATTATGTAAATAAAAAACAAAGACCCAAACATTAATAACAAAAGTCCAGAAACTAGAGTATTGATAACCCCTTTTTGTTTCTCCCATCAAACCACTTTACAATCCAATCAACTAATATTTCCGAAACTCCTACTGCACCGATTTTCTTAGCTAATCTTTTATGTGGCACCTTATCAAAAGCATGGACAATCTACCTACACCAACTTCACACCCTTTAAATAAATTAGATAGCAGAATAGTAAAGCAAGATTTCCCTTTTGTGAAACCATGTTGGCTTTCTTTTATGATACATTTCACTAAATGACATTGTTAAGATTCTGTTATCAGACTAGAAACTTACCCACATGAGAAGTACAACTAACTGGCTTAAAGTTTCCATCCTATTTAAAAATGAAAGGAGTGAAGCGACTCTCAAATCCTCAGATAATTGTCTGTTAACCTACCAAAAAATGAGAAATAAATGCTTGCATTTCTAATCTTGACCTCCTTTAGGACCCTAGCTACTAACCATCAAGGAGTTAATATCTACATAATACACATCAGTTTTGGTACTTTTCATAGAATGCCCAGGATCAGTAATACTACTAGTATCTTCTCTTGTAAAAACAGAATATAACATTCAAGTGCTCAGACATGTCAAACTTCAACAAAAAAATACTTTTTATTAGCATCCTTTAAGGGCCCAATCTCCATTTTAACTTTCTTGCTTACCTTTAACCTACTTAAGAAAATCATTGCTATTAGTTTTAACATTATTGGCCAGCAGTTTGTCATAATCCCTTTTGAATTTCCTTATTTATTTTATAATCAAATCTTTAGTTTTCCTATACTTCTATAAATCTTCCAACCTATCTGTCAATTTAACCTTCTTAAACTTATGACATTTATCCTTGATGTTTGATCTTTCCTGTTATCCTTTTCCTATTTTTAGGAACATGTTTATCTTGCATTAAAAGCAATTTATTTTTAAATATTCCCCCAAATCTTCTGTCTCAAACTACCTTTTAACTCATTATCCCAATTCACTAATGATAAATTCTGTTTCATGGCCTGAAACCTGACCTTCTGAACATTAGGAACTAAAATTTCATTTCTTTTCAACATCAAACCTAATTTCCTCCTTCCCAAACTATTTCACACTTATCTCTTACAGCTATATCCTAATTAGTGGTTAACAATAAATCTAAAATTGCATCCCCCTTCCCCTCTTGGCTTTCTGACTATTACCACCCTGACCTGAATCACTTCAAGAAATCTCACTACTTGACTCCATACAATCCCAATCAACATTAAAATCTCCCAAACATCCTACAACCTAACCTAATTAAATGGAGCCTACCTTCATCATATAATTCACCTTTACCTTGAAAACAATCCCACATGTTCAACCAGCATTTGATCTTGCTGAGCAGTAGTATAGTCCTGTGCAATTGCAAGGGGGCACTGACCCCTCACTTCACATACAGGGGGAGTACCACCCCCCTTTGCTACATATGTACAGCAGATTATTTTACAATTTTGAATTCTTTCAGTTAATATATCTAATGCCAAAATTTTAAATTACAAGTTCATTAAAACTTTTATACTAAAAGTTTATGGCAAAACAAGTCATGACATGAAATATATTATATGAGAACTTTCAAAATGTAAGTAATGCTTCATTTCCAATCTCTAATGTAAATACACAATGTAGCTATCTAGTAAACAACTTGGGTAAGGTTGTACATCACCACTTGGTTGTTCAAACATCATTCCAAACAAGAGTAACAACCAGTATCGAAAGTCTTTTTTTAACAGTGACTGAGGTATTTTCTCATATGTTCAAATGTGCATTGGTGGAACTGTAATCATGTCTAATATGAAATGCTTTATATATATATATATATAATGAAGTTTTATTATTAACTGAAATCTCTATTGACCTTACATATACTTCAACCAATGACTGCCTGATTTCCTAATTAATCAATAAACATGGTAGCCATTAGTTCATTAGTTATTCTGCTAGGTTGGGGGTAAGAGATTGTGTGATGACCCCTTACTTCAAAATTTAGCACTGTAATGTTGCTGTTAAGTAATCCATCCCCACATAAAAAAAATGAGGGAGCACTCCTAAACGGGTCACACACTACCTCTATCGATAAACCTCTGATGGAGGTTTTTAAATGGCTCTTCTGCTTTACAATTTCCAACATCATTTGCTTCTACATGCATTATAAAGAGAGAGAGAGTGCTCCTAAGAAGAAATAAACTGTCAACAAAATGTATAATGTCCTGTATTTTAGTATCTGATATGAAAGTGCTAGTTATTCTATGTTCCCCAGCATTTATTGGGATACTTAATGAGAGATTCCCCTACTAAGTAAATCTCTTGATCATATCAGTCCTCACTGTACACACCCAAAGCCCTAACTCTATAGCCCTAACGTTTTTTTACTACTGTGCCCCTTTGTAAATCCAACACTCTCATTCTCATGGAAGCTATATTAATACAGATGACTTGAGGTAACATGAGAACCTACTTAAGTTAACATTTTGAAGTAAAAGTTTTATTAAGTTTGACTGTTTAGTGGAACATTAAATATCAATCCTGATGTATCAATCTGAAACAAATCTGTAATGTTACTTCCAAAATTCATCAGTGTGTTTACCTAAATTGTGTATGCAAGCATAAACAAGTGCCATTTGCTTTGAATTTACTAACCTTGTGTTTTTTATTTCTTTGTAATATTGGTAAATCAGCAAGCTTTTTGTTTCTTTACTAATAATATGAACAATAATGCACTGTCACCAGTATCATCACACACTACCTCAGAAATTAGCTGAAAACAATGAGAGGTCCATTGTTAATGTCTGCTCTTTGAATTTCAGGGTTTTTTTATTTATTAGCTGTGATTATTTATAAGAAAACTGCAAAACAAATAAAAAAAACAATTTCTAAGTGTAATGATCTTTTAATTTTTCTTCATTAAAAAGTTTAGCTCATCAGTTTTAACTATTGAAGAAGAAAGTCAAAAACCTCGGTATTTTGCTCAATTAAAATACCTACAGTCTTGTCTTAAATGCTACAATGAAATTTCCAACTATAAGGTGTGTAACAGTTATACAAGCTGTGATGAAATGTCACAATCAGACTATTACATGTGGTAACTGTTATCACTTTGTGATGTGGTCAAGTTCAGTATTCACCCACTTGGTTACTGGTGCCAAAATAGTAATTAACATAGTAAAATTTAGCATACAATTTAAAATAAAAATACTTTGTAGATTTTTCCTTCAATAGATGGGAAAAAATTTTCTGCAATTCATTTATTGAAAAAGTATGTACTAAATAAATATAAAAAAAGATGTCATTAAACAACTACAAGCTTATAATAAATAATATCAGTTAACATATCTAGAAGTAAATCATGTCTAACCACAGTCACAAATAAGCCTGCTTCTGAAAGTCATTTCTTTTGTTCTGATATTTTCTTCAGCCATCAGTGTAATAAATTACAATTTTCATTGTGATATCTGACATACTGTTTCTTTAGGCACTGCCTTATCAGGTTTTTGAAATCCTGAGCAACATTTTGAGTTATCATAAAACTTCTTACAACAATGTCGCATTGCCTCCACCACATATTGACAGGCATCTTCATTGTAGTTGTTTTCTAAAAGAATAAGACTTTCTAAGTGAAAAATGCCCTGAAGCATCATGTCCATAATTCTAGTAACTCTTGAGTTTGATAACTGATTCTAACATGAATTACTTTAAAATAAAAGGTCAGTGTTAAGATTTAAATTATCTAAAATTCATAAAGAGATAGCTTTTTGAACTTATTTTTGGTTTACTGTACACACTTTCTACAAGATTCATTTTAATAAGTTAATTAAAATTTTCAAATCAGATGAGAATAAAAAAAACAATAGCATTATCAAATACATGCCTTCACTATTAGAGAATTTCTGATCTATCACAAATCACTACCTAGAAAAATACCAGGACTCGTTAGCTACACTATCCCTACAAGTATACAAGAAGCTACTCTTATTCAGCAGTAATTATCCAGTTTTTCAGTGCAACAAGTCTCAAGTTTGAATTCATTATATTCTGATTACAACAAATGCACTAGAAAAACGTGATAAATCATGGTTTTCATAACAAGAAATAAAGTGCATACAATATATTGATATAAAATTAGCATTAGCTTAAAAATAACTTCAAATCCCAAAATAGAATGACTTGCTTGAAATAAAAAAGACAACACTTTCATGAAACATAATACGAGACAAATAAAGAAAATTAAAATTTATCCCCAAGTGCTGTACATGTACATGCTGCACAGAGTACATTACTTAACCATGTTGTTAAATAAACAAATAACATAGAATTATAACTCAACAAATGGTAACTTGTGAAATTTATCATTTTGTATTATAATACTTAACAGATATATTTATTTGGACCCATGTTTTGATGAAGAACTGTTAACTGCAGTTTGCTATCTCGTACAAGTATGGTATTCATGTGTGCAAACTTCCAATTATGTTACATTTAATTTTTTTTTTTATATAACTGAAATACCTAAAATGTATCTACTGACCAGCAGTTTATCTGTTTTTGTTTTAAGATTTCAAAGTGAATAAAATTACAATTTGGTATAGTGAAAAATTGTGATTAAACTTACAGATACTGACATTCTTCCTGGTAACAGTCAACACTATCTGCCAGGGGCTTGTGATTGGTATCCTCAAACTTACTGTCCACCATATTTTGATCATTCCCATAAATATTCCTTCAGCTAGCTGCACTTATTAATCACTCTTACACTATTAAAAGATTTCCACTTCTGGAACTACTTGACCATAACATAATAGCATGTGTTTAGGGAAAACAAGAGACCTATTGGTCTAACTAGGCTGTCCCATCCTCTAAACCAAACTAAAACTATTAAATACAAATAAAAAGACCTCAAAGCCAGCCCTTGCCATTCATATAGTATTCAAGCTTTCTCTTAAACTCACTTAAATTTACTGTCTCCATAACATTCAAAGGCAACCCATTCCAAAGGCCAACCACCCTGTTAGAAAATTAAAACTGAAGATGAGTCCTATCTTGCCAAAATTTATATTTGTATCTCATAGTCCTACTATTCTTGCTGTTAAATATGAACACTATCAGTTCCCTTTACAATCTTAAACACCTCAATCAGATCCTCTATAACTCTTCTTTCTTCATGAAAAACAATTTCAGAAATCTTAACCTCTCCTCATATGACAACTCCTACATCCCAAGCACCATTCTATTAGCCCTCCTTTGAACCCTTTCCAACATTTCAATGTCCTTCATAAGGCAAGGAGTCCAAAACTGAACACAATACTCCAAATGTAGCCTAACCAGTGACCTATACAATGAAATTATAACCTCTTTAGACTTCTGTTTAATATTTCTGTAGATACAACTTAAAATCCTATTTGCTCTACTATGAGCAACAGCACACTGCTTGGATGGCTTAAGAGACTGATCAACCATTATACCAAGATCCCTTTATTTCATAACACTGTTATAGTTATTCCCCTTCCAAATTATACTTACAATTCAAATTACGATAACCCATGTGTATTATCTTGCATTTATTATAATTAAAACCCATCTGCCCTTTATTCACCCAACTCACTAAATCCTTTTGACTCCTTTTTACCAGTGGGTCTGCCTTATTCTCCTCTTGGGTTTTATTTGGTAATTCAGGACTGGTAGTGGTATGTACTTTTAAGGAAGCTAGCAGTGAAGATGTGCAATTTGTTAATAGCCTTTGCAGGTTGGAGTAGAAGTTTGAGGCTATCCTTATTAAAGTAGAGGCAATAGATAAAGAGAAATGTAGTCAGTAAGAAATGGCAGCAGGATTTCAAAGTAACTTAAGCTTTTACATCCAATTCTTTTAGCCTTAATAATAATAGTACTGTTTGTTACTTCCTGAAAGTCATTGTTAGCTTTAATTGTCATGAGCATGTTGGCTTCTGCAGACAAGAAACTATTGGAGGGAAGGAAAACAAAAGGGACAGAGAAGAATATGGATGATAAACTTAAGGAGGTTACAGTTATAGGTGATTCCTTGATAAAGCATGTAGATAGGATAGTCTGTGGAGTAAATAAGGAGAAAAGAATTACATTATTATGCTACCCAGCGGCAAAGGTGGAGTATATAACTGACAGAGCAGGAGATATGATAAAGGGGGCTAACAATCATGCAGTTTTTTTTTGTGCATGTAGGGAAAGGTAGGTCAGAGAAGCTAATTAATATGTACAAGTGGTTGATAAAGGCATTTAAAGAAAAAGGCCATAACTTAATTGTGTCAGGTATACTGCTGAGAATTAATTGTGGGAATGAAATTATGAGTAGGTCACTAGGGCTAAATGCTAGGCTGAGGTTAATATGTAAAGGATGAGCACATATGCTGGTTGGACTTGCAGGAACAGTTCAATGAGAAAAAGGAGCTTTTTTGGGATGGATGGTTTACATTTAAATAGAATAGGGTCTGGCTTGTGCAAGGGCTATTAACTCATCTGTAATGGAAGATTTAAACTAGGGCTAGAAAGTAGTGAGGGCCAGGATATACTAAATGCAAAAAAATATAAGGTGTAGAGAAAAGTTTAGCATAGGAAATTAGTATAGAAGTAGTTCTACGGATAGGCTTAATTGTTACTGCAGTAATGCTAGAAGCATAAGAAATAAGTTAGATTATGTTAGAGCACTGGTAGGTATGGAAGATTTTGATATAATGAGAATAACTGAAACATGGTTAAATGTAGATGATTTTGATGGCAGAAATTTCTTTGAAATACAGGGTTATAGATTAATTATTTAATAGGAATAGAGTACAAAAGAGAGGGGACGAATGGCTTTATATGTAAGGTGTGAGTTACATTCTGTTGAAGTTGAGGATATCAAAGTAATAGCAAAGTTTCTATTAGTGGATATAAGGGGAAAATAGTTCATATTTTGCATTTTTTTTATCATTGCAAGTAATAAGTATTACCATCAAGAACTAGAAGCTAGTATTTACCAAGGTTTTTACCAAACAATAACTTTAATAAATGACACGATGATGTCATTGCGCCAAATACATGATGAGCCACTGGTCTGAGGTATGAAAACGAACACTTCCGAGAATGAAATTTAAATTAAAAAGTTAAGCTATATTGCGTTTTCTTTCAGTTTCATGCAAATATTATATACACCATACTACTAATAAGTAAGTACTATTAGTACTACTCTTAGTATTACTTACCCTGCAAACATTTTTGGATTGCGCAAGCTTGTTTCTGACAAGGATCCGTGTCTTTCGGCATGAAATAATAAAATTTAAAACTTTTGCGTATCAAAAACACAGAAAATTTTGAAATCGCCCTCTGTGCGTAGTGAAACGTCACAATTAAAGCCAAATAAATAGATATTCTCGTCTATTTCATTACGAGAAATTAATTAAGCCAAAATTTAAACTGATAATAATTAATATAAATTAGATACTTGCAAAAACTAAGCGACATCTCTGAGCGAAATCATCTAGAAGGTTGACTAAAAACATTAACTTACTAAACGAACGAATTGATATATTCCGATTATTTTTAAGCGATTAGGGTAAATATTTGCGGAAGCCAACTGATTGCTATTATCGTTGGATGGGTTCTTTTGGATTAATTGGGTAAAAGTAATATGAGATTCAGTCCACGTAACAATAACAAATTAATCTATTTCTCCTTCAACATCTGCTTCAGCCACTTTCACCTGTTAGCTTTTGTTTGTTTGTTTGTTGTTGTTTTTTTTAATTTCGCGCAAAGCTACACGAGGGCTATCTGCGCTAGCCGTCCCTAATTTAGCAGTGTAAGACTAGAGGGAAGGCAGCTAGTCATCACCACCAACCGCCAACTCTTGGGCTACTCTTTTACCAACGAATAGTGGGATTGACCGTCACATTATAACGCCCCCACGGCTGAAAGGGCGAGCATGTTTGGTGTGACGGGAATTCGAACCCGCGACCCTCAAATTGCGAATCGAGTGCCTTAACCACCTGGCCATGCCGGGCAGCTTTTGTTTGTTTGTTATTAAGCACAAAGCTGCACCATGGGCTACCTATGCTGTGCCCACCACGAATATCGAAACCCGGTTTTTAGCGGTGTGAGCCCTCAGATTTATCTTCAATTCCTGTCTTGTACTTTGTAGTTTTCTGTTTCTTTCATCCTAGTCCTCATTTAATTTTCTATCACATTATTATTTTTCTATTGTTCGTCTTTTAATTTTTGTCTCCCTCCCTTTTCTTGACCTTCTTTTAACTACTTCATAAACTCCAATATATTTCCAATTTTGCTCAGTGAGGCCATCTTGACATTTAATGTTTACTCAAAGTTCTATTTTATTTTTATTAAAATAATCCCACTTCTGACATAAGTTTTGTAATGCATTCCATTCTCGGATAGTTTATATTGTTTTTTTTTATATATATAAATAATGTAAGATCCAGTCCAAGTAACAATAACAAATTCATTTATTTCTTTTTTAACATCTGCTTCAGTCACTTTTACTTGTTGGCATAACTTCAAACAGAAATCAATTTCAACAGAAACTACTGTACACCCAATTTACTAATAATGTTTAAAAGTGACTTCATTGATTGATAACAAATGCCGCTTAACTTGCTGCTTAGTTTACAGAAGCAATAACTTTACTCGATCATTGGATTTATATATATTGAATTATCATTTATACTGAGTACAGGAAGTTTCTAGATTCCGTGACCTTCTTTTACAAGCATTCTTGATTTTATCGTCATGCGCCCTCGAGCTAACGTCTAAATTAAAATATCGAAAATATAGTGTTATGTCTCTGGTCGTTAGTTAATTTTCCGTAAAAATTCTTTCCGAAGAAACTTTAGCGATACAAGTCCTTTCTTAAATAAAACTGGTTTATTCTTTCTGAATACAACTTTGCAATACACTGAATTTTCACAGTCATGCTATAACAAACGCCTCACGTGCTCGACTCAACAATATGTGACATTGTTGTCGTCAGTTCTTACCGGTCTTATATATATACAAGAAT
>NW_013665883.1:92859-98871 GCF_000517525.1 Limulus polyphemus
AAGCTAGACACCTTCTCCCAAGTAGGGGACAAAACACTAGCTTTTAGAAAATATGTTATTGGCTCCAAATCTTAATCTTTCTCCTGCTCTGCTTTAATATCTATATCCGATCCCAGTTCTGACACCAATTTGTTATGTCTCTGGTTGTTTGTTAATTTCCCATAAAAATTCTTCAAGAGGAACATCAGCGATACAAGTCCTTTCTTAAATAAAACTAGTTTATTCTTTCTCAATTCAACTTTGCAATACACAGAATTTCAATGGTCACTTTAACTTAAATACATGCTATAATTCACAACGGTTCACACACTTCACTTACGGTCACTACTGCTTACTTGATTCAATTATCTGTCTATCTGCCAATCTTGTCTCCACTTTATTTGCCGGGCTTATATAAAAAAAAATAGAGGGCGCCTGGGAAAGACTAGAGTTGTCAGGAACAGTCATGATCCTTCTAGAAACTCCAGTGCGCATGCTTCCAGCATTACGTGACTTCGCTGTCTTAACAGTATCAAATTATGTTTTTGAAGCATGACTAATGTACTTACTGCACTGCTAATCCAGCTTCACTCTTTTGTCAGCAGTATTTACTCAACTAAAATTGTATGTCCACCTAACAGCTACATTAAAAGCTCATCTCACTCCTAGCTGACCGTTTAAATTTCGCCACCGTAATAAATTTGATGGGAAAGGTGTAATGGCATTTAGCACTGAAGTGAGAAAATTATGAAAAGATTGTGAGTTTGGTACCTTTTTAAACGAAGCATTACGAGATACATTTATGTGTGATCTTTCATCACAAACAATTCTAAGGAAATTATTGTCTGAAACTGATTTGACTTACAAGCGTGCTTTAGAGATAGCTATTGCAATGGAAATGGATGAACATGATGCTCGCATAGAGCTCCTGGTTGTGGCCCACACGGGTTTGGCAATATCTCCACATCAACAACACAGAATTTGGGAAAAGGAATTTCTTATATCAGTGGATTCACAATTTAAGTGGCCAGAATTTATAAAAAATTTTTACTAGTTTTTAATGTGTAACATATTTTTTTGTACTTAAATGCTGTAAACCTTTGATTATTATCTAATAAAGCTATATATATATATACACACACTGCTGTTATTTTGCAAAGCATGTTCTCAACTAAGTTCTGATAGTCTACGATGAAACTTGTTTTCATTGTTGTTTAAAATATCAAGGATGAAAATTTGAGACTGAACAGGCCATTTTATGAGGATGATATTGTTATTTTGACGTTTTCTGGCAGGAAGTATATGTGATCTTACCAGAATAGCTCATTGGCCCAAGGTCAAAAATTAAAATGCACATACATTTAAAATATCTTGATATCCAGAAATTTCACTGATTGGTTCCGTGTTAAACTGATAGAATACAGCTCAAAATTTAACATATCTAACACAGTCCTTCATAGCTATCACAATTAAACTGTTCTCATGTCTGCCTCCAAACCCATGTCTAGTATCCAGGGGCATGTTAACAATCTTAGGGGAGCATCTTAGGGAAACAAATTTAGAATTCTTATTTTTGAATTTCAAAATAAATTTAATTTTGAAATTGCTTTCCCAAGATGCACCCCTCAAATTGTTGGGCTTTAATATACCTTCCTGGTAAGTCTTTTGAGAAGGAAGAAGCTTAATTAAAATTGTAACCCTAGAGCACCAGTTAATCTAATTATGCCCCTGCTAGTATCATTTCAAAATTACATTCTCATCACTCTGAAAAATCTGCAATTTATCTAGATCCCTGAACTGAAGAGTTTTACACCAAGCAAAGCAAGTCAAGCAAACTTTGGGTGATGTACAGCTTGCATACTTCAACTTTTCCTATTTATAAACATTCACAAAGATTCTATTGTGGTGCCATAAGGAATACAGTAAAGTCACTAAGTGGATATTGCACACATAATTTCTATCTCTTTTTTTTCCAAATCTAATAAGCAAAATGTTTTTAACACCATAATTTCTGCATACTTGAAAATGTTTTAGATGTTGGATTATAAAGTTATTGATATCATTGTAGGGTTTTAAGCACAGTAGATCTTACATAACCAAAGATTGTAACTATCTTCATGTACTGATTTTCACATTCTCAGCAGCTCATAATCCTTTTTCTCTGAACTTGCCACATTTCATATGATTTTGGCATCTTGTACACACCATTACTCTGCTATTCTACCTAGTTGGTAGTTATACTCAATGGGTTTCCTTGCAGGGCACACTGGGGAGGTCATGTCAAGTGTTCAATAAATAGTTCTCAGATATTTTAAGATGGATGTATATATCAGAATGTAATTAAGGCAATTGGACACTGATACAAATAAATAACTATGAGTGAAAAAGTTATGTGTTAATTAAAGATCTGGCTGCGATGAAGTTTTTTATATATAAATAAACATCACTATGAATGATGTTTGTTTGTTTTAGTGTAAAGCTATCCAATGGGCTACCTGCACTGTGTTATAAGCCATTAAGATTACCACTGAGCCACCAGGGGACTAATATGAATGAGAAAACAACTTATTATTGTTACAAAACAAATGCCTTTTAATGAGAAATTCAGATAATAAAAGATACTGCTGTAAGTATCTGTTATTATATCTTCTTGAAATACTATTGAATTACTAGATTTTACAAATGCATAGATCACCACTAGAAGAAGCCTCGTCTTATTTTCTGATTTCTTTTTGTTCAGGGTTACTAATGAAGGGCGGAATTCCCTAAAACCACTCCTCCCCAGTTGGGACAGCAGTAAATTTACGGACTTAAAATGCTAGAATCTGGAGTTAGATTCCCCCTGTGGTGAACACAGCAAAACAAATTTCTAAAACCAGTCTAACAGAGTGACAAATGGTGAAATGAATAAAAGATTAATCCTAATAAGGAACGTGAAGCCCAAAGATAATTGAACACTAAAACTGGTTAGATATTGGTACAAGGAAACTGACTGTATATTAATACTAGCTATTGGTACACCAAAACTGGCTTTAAATGAAAAACAAATGAAAACTGATATATAGATAACTGTAAACAAAACTTTCTTCTTTCATTTAGTTATGCTGTTAGAATATGTAAAACAAATTGTGTACAATTTCTGATATTTAAGTTGTATTAATGTATAAATAACTAATATAATTTAAGTACCAAATTTTGAAGAGAATTAAAGTTGATAATGCATTTGTTTACTTGTAATGATATAAATTAAAAGAAATTCAATACAAATTTATCATTAGTAATTGCAAACAACATCGGAGCAAAATATAAATATTTTCACGTATACTTCAAAACATTTATAAAATGTACATGTAAGAAGTTATAAAAGCAAACCGATTTCAAACTTTACAAGTATATTTAAAAACATGTAGAATCATTCTAACCAAGTAATTTACTGAAAAACCTGCTGCCTGCACAGTTTTTTGAACTAAAACAAGACATTTGAACATTATTCTTTTAATAAAATCACATTCAAGAGTATACATTCATTTCCACATTGCACATGTTCATAGAATATAAATAAAAACAATATAAAATCCTATTACTTATGTGAACAAAACAAATTCAATTATGAAATCTATAAATTGTACATCCAATTAACATAAACATACAAAAACATTCATATCTCAGTTTTACCTCATGGAAAGTTCTTTTATTTTCATAATAAGGATTCTGACATAATAATATATATTAATTAGCATAAACACATCAGTTTCACTTGTACCTGCAACCTTCACTACTCTTGAACAAATCATTTCAAGCTTATTTGGATATTGAGCTACACTTTGTACAAGCCTAAATACACTAAAAAATATCTAGTTTTAGGACCAGTTTATAGTAAAACTTTAATTCACACTTGGAATACCAAGTTTTATAAATGCTTTGTAAATATAAAGTTCTAAGTTTCAACATATACAAGTTCATTTAACCAGTGAAACATAAAATCTGTAGATTAAACAGCTAAAAAGGACAATAAAACTGAAAACTGTAGAAGAATTAAGTTTTTGTTTGTATGAGTATGAAATAAGCAGGAAAAAACCTAGTCTCAAAACTAACAGGCTTTCAATTACATCAAACTTAAAAAAACGTTCACGAAGGTTTAATTTAAAACTATTTTACAGCTAAGTTTAGCTCCGTCTGATTAAAAATAAATTAGTAGCAATATATATTTCTGGTGGAATAAGTGTACTTAAGAATAAAAGTACCTAATTATAAGACCACTGAAAAGAAAACTTCAATCTATGTAAGTTTCAGTCAACAATGTCTGGTTTCTAAACTAAAGCCTTATCCTATAGAAATTGAAATAAACTATTTACTAATATCAGTATGGATCACCAACTCTCCCTATGTTGACAAATTATGCTTTTATTCACAAAAATTTGTTTCTACAGCCAAGCTAAGCTACTCAAGACTTAAGCTTAAAATATTGGAAAAATTAATAAATCAGGAAGAATATCAAGAAAACTGGAACAAAGGTTTCATTTATATAAGGAAGTAATGAAATACTAAAAATACTTAGTTTCAATTGTATTCTAGAAATAAACTTTGGTGGTTAAAACTCATTCCAACCCTGGATTAGTCATCCATTTGTATTAAAACCTGCTATTTGCTGGTCCCAACACAAATATTTTTGTAAGGAAACTACTTTGGTTGTTATATGGGTGATTTATAGGCAATGAATATTTCTAAAGCCTTAGTATCCGACGTCTTCCTCTCTGATTTTTCATCTTTGCATTAGCAAAGTATTGTGCTTGTTTTTTCATTAGCTCCCTCTTATTGTGTTGATCTTCCTCACTACTGCTAAAACTGTCTGTTTAGAAAAAGAAAAAAATATGAAATCATAAACAAGAAAATTTAATAAATACATATAATGAAGTGTGTGTGTGTGTAAAGAATTAATCAAATATGAATTACATGCATTATAACAACGTGTTCAAACAACATAGCTTATATTTATTCAGAATACATTCATGAAGCCACATAACTTGGAAATTATAGGCTATTACAGTATTTGTGATTTTATTTGAAATATGCATGTTTTTATGAGATCACTAGCTTTAACCTTTTTGAGACGGGTCACAGGTGAAAGGCCATGTCATCTTGTTTGTTTACTCGCATTCAAAATTTTATTGAACTTCTATTTCATGAATTTATGTCAATAAGTGTGGTATCAAACTGTAGATTATAACTCAAATTTTAGAGCTATACATTACTCAGTTTGTTAATTTAAAAGTAAATATTAAAAAACACAGATAAACATTGATTTTTGTGTGTCACATGGTATGTTGAATGCAGCACTGGTTCAAATTAGATGTTTGTGAAGTCAAAATACTAAGTCTATAGTTTCGTACAAATTAGAAACTCAAATTACTGATATTGACAAGCTAGAATATACAATAAGAAGATCTTTCCTATTTGCTAAGATATTGCTCATGTAATAAATTAAACACAGTGGCACCCCACCCACCTCTTTCCATTTTTGGAAATGCTCCCTTATATGCACTTACTTCTATATATGACATGAATAAGAAATCGGAAGCTCAGAATGTCCCCATAGTGGTTTTTTCAGCCTTTCTAACATGGCTAGTGCCATTTCTTTCTTTTAAACCAAGATTTCAATGAGGTAAGTTGTGTCTTTAGTCTGCTTGAAATTTCATATTTTTTAAGAGTAAAATACATCTTAATTACCAAGCTTGATAAATTATAGTTGAATTCTATGGTATTAATGTAGTAATTTATGATTTTTTAGTTATTCAAATGGAAATATAAAACCTAAAAAAAATATTTTGTTTCATATCCTCCATATGCAAAATTTTTAAAGGCTTAGTAACCTACATCGGGCAGCAACCAAGTACAAAGGTCGTAACTAGAAGAGATAATTGTTTGCTTTACTTCTTTATTTACTGTTCTGTGTTTAGGAAAAATATGTTGAAAACTTATTTCAAAATAGCAATAATCTATATACACATATAATGTATAATAATTGAAATGTGA
>NW_013665883.1:99428-103447 GCF_000517525.1 Limulus polyphemus
CAAATTTACCAAACCTGTACAGAGGTTAATTACTGAAAATAAAGATAATATATAAAGTTTTTCTTAAGAAACATTTGATAAGTATCTGGACATTATAAAGATTTCACATGTGAAATTTCAAAATTTTCTGATGCATAAAAGTATTTTTATTCTTAAGATGAAAATTACTTTGCATGATAGATAGGCAAGATGTTAAATAAAAAAGGCATGGGAGAAACATTGCTTTACAAACCTTAAGACTCAATAAAAAAAATTAGATATTTTGCATATTAAAGCACTGTAATGTTTACTGATAAACTACCAAATTTCGTTAACATTCGCTTACTAATTTAAAAGCTATAGCATGAAAACTATAACAAGCGCAAAATGGTTACAAGGTTGTCACACTGACCAACCCCATATTGAAAGAGTTAAATGGAATAGCAAAGTTTTTTAAGAATAAATGCTCTAAATAAATTGGAAGTAAACACAGAAGACAGTAAGTTATAATGAATTTCAGTAGTTTCTCTAATTGTACATAAAATGTCAACAGCTCATGCTGGAGTTTAATTTTTAACTAATCATAGTGGTTTAACATGAAACTTTGGGTACATGTAATCTTATTCAGCCTTAAACAAAACTTTCAAAATTTCTATCATTAAATCATTGGAACGAGTTTGTATAGAAAGAGTACATAGTGTCCTACAAAATATCTTATGTAATCTTAAACTTAAGTTTTATGAAGTTCTGTACAATTTAAACTAAAATATGTAACTTGGAAGTGCATAATATTGATTATACCATTACAACAAAATGTTTTACATATTCAATTAAATTTTGGCAATGGATAGTCAACATCCTAAACCACAGAAAAAAACACATTTTTCTATAACATGCTTATTATTTTTTGTTTCTTGATACCCTTTAATACAGCAGTAATGCATCTCATGTTGTTTTTTCTTGCTATATCACTGTCTGAACAAAGTTCATAGAATGTAAAAAGATAATTGCTCATTGACAGTTAGATGGAGCATTAGCATTACTGAAGACTACAGCTACTTATTACTTGGACCAATACAAGTCACTTCAATAAATTATATTTGAAAAACTTAATAATACTCCAATTAAAAAAGAAAATTAGAAATTTAGCTCTCTGTAGGACTTCTACTTCCTATAATGAAATGAGGAGTGGTGTTTATATAATTGCTGAGATGTATTGGTAAGAAGCATGCAATGTTATAACTACCAGAATGGTGAGTTTTATGCTTAGGACGTGAGTCCTGGTACCTCAGTTAGTAAGAAGATCAGTATCATAACACTAGTGTGAGCTGAGGGTATCAAGTTCTAGCCCTATTCTTGATATATTCTTAACATCCTGATACATTACACTGGTTAAGAAAGCTGCCCTGACTGGGGCTATAACCCGGAATCTTTGGCT
Source organism: Limulus polyphemus (assembly GCF_000517525.1). NCBI lineage: Eukaryota > Metazoa > Arthropoda > Merostomata > Xiphosura > Limulidae > Limulus > Limulus polyphemus. The sequence continues at coordinate 100,846 of NW_013665883.1, forward strand.
TACATTAATGTTTTGAGACCAGTGCTCTTACCAATGAGCTATCAGGGCTAAGTCACTAACAAACAACTGCTCATCCTGACAGCTTTTCTTACGCCATATCTAAAATAGTTGCAAAGAATACAAAGCCAACTATCTTATACTGACATCTGAATAACTATATATATATATATATATTTCTACATGTCTAATCACATATTATTGCATGTTTTATGTATAATTTTAATTTTGTTAAAAACAGAATTTGTTTTTTCATAAATTCTTTTTATTGTCATAACAATCATTCATTAAACAGTTTCTAAGAAACATTTAAAAATTTACTCACCAATAGAAGGTTTCCTTGGTAGATACAGTGTAGTTGTTGGAATGGAAGTGTTCTCCAACTTCTGCTGAAACTAAAAATAAAATAGAACTAACTTGTTTAACAATTCAATCTAAATAAATAAAGGTTGGTTTTTGAAAATGTTTGTACAAAACCAAAATTTTACATTCATCTGGTTTTCTAATGTTTCAATGAGACTCGAGGAAGACAAGGAAAACTTACAGAGAATAAAGTCAGTTTTTACTTTAAAAGTTGTGTAGAGCAGTTCATACATCTTAGTCAAGTTCATTTCAATAAAATCTGTTTATAATTTAAACATTCTTCTAAAATTGACAAAAAGCCTGTAAAAAAATACTTCACTCAAATGTGTGAGTATTGATAACACCCATAACAAGAAATAAAGCAGAGTAAATAGGTTCCCAAAATTACTTCGTTAAATTCTATTTGTAGAAAAATAGAAATAAAGAAAGTTAAACACATCAAATCACATCCTTAGACTGAATAATAAGTTGTAAAATAATAAACTAAGTATTCTTTAATTCTTATTTAGTTTATATGTTGTCTTAAGTCCTTTTCTTATTTTATTCTTAAAAGAGTGTTTCATTTTGTATGCTCTTAGCGATTACGTTAAATAGCAAATTCAGAGAGAACTTAAGCACATGAACAGATCCTAGCAAAAGCAAACACAACATTAATTAATTAATTACTCCTATAGCCACATTTTCATTTTCACATGATGTTCATCTATTGCTTATTCAACACTTCATACTCCTTTTTATCTCACTAGCCTCACTCTATAATTCTGTGAAATGAATTGTCTCAAGAAAAACAAACATCACTTTTTATTATTTGCTGCAAGTTAATAATAATATTTAATACTAATATTCAATTATTTATGTAAACCAAACACTGAAAATTATTTATGCTTCTATACTATCATTCAATTTCCACTCACCTCATCCTGCTTAACCTGGCTGATCAGTGCATAAGCATCTGAATCATAATCTTGTAACTCAAGTAAGAGATCATCTATTCTTTGTTCACAGCTTTCAAGCAAGTCAAGTACAGATGTGTGGGGATCCAAGACTGTCCATTTATGATGCTTTTAATCAATACAAAAACTCATACATCATTTTTGCATTCTAGGAATCATAAAGAACTCACTACATTTCTAGAAAAATAATTAATATCTAACAAAAATTGAAGTTAAATACTCCTTTAATTCCATTAGTAGTGAAAAAACAAATTCAATCACATAAGATTTTTCTTCTTTCTATTTGTTAAGTGATCTATAAATGTGAATCATTCAATTATAAAACTATTAAACAATGTTGAAAACACACACCACACAAATAAAGTAAATGTAGTTAACTGTGACAATCATTAAACTTTTACTGAAAGAAAATAAGACCAATGCAATACATATAACGAATTCAGATTATGTACTTGATTTAAGCAGAAGTTTGTGTGAAATTACTATTAAATATTTATCAAGAATCAAGAAAGGTTAGTTTATACATTTTATTTTCTATTTGTAATAATTCTGCCACATGATGAGCACAAACTTGGCAGGATTGCACTACACATTTTGGGCATTCAATGGAATGTGAATGACATGTTTAGTATACTTGTTGTGCTTTGACAGTACTGTGAATTGTGTCCTTGGAAATTCCATGCACCTTCCGAGTTGCTGTATTCTTAACCTCCTGTACAGTGTGTGGGTTCAAGTCTTGCGATATTATAGACCAGGATAACCCACATTTATAAACATCAGGGAACCTGTTTGTAATGACTTTACATTCCAAGGTTTCATGAATAAAATCTGGCACATTATTACACTACTGTCACCTTCAAATCTTAAATATCTCAAATATACAGTGCAATGTTTACAAGTTTCTGGCACACTATTACACTACTGTCACCTTCAAATCTTAAATATCTCAAATATACAGTGCAATGTTTACAAGTTTCATACCATTTACATGCTTTGTGTCAGTAACTACAAATACACAATGTAGAATGTATACAATATTATCCTACATTTGATTATGTATTTCAAATAACAATTTTAGTTACATTGTTATATGGGAGAATATATATATACACAAACAAACAAACATACTAAAAATGGAATGATACACCTGAATCCAATATTTATCATATAAAATCTACATATACTAGCTTTCTAATGAGGTCAAGTGACTATAATTATTTGATGATTTTATATTCTAAATTAAAGCTTGCATTCTACCATTTTTATGCATATCATACTGTTACGTCTCC